>NC_057798.1:355992653-356068451 GCF_018294505.1 Triticum aestivum
CCTCTACGTCGCCATCGACAAGTTCACCAAATGGGCGCAGTTAGAAGCTGTGCGCACCATTGCAGCAGGATCAGCCGTCAAGTTCATCAAGGGAATCGTGAGCTGATTTGGGGTCCCCAATCGCATCATCACCGACAACGGCTCACAGTTCACTAGTAATCTCTTCAAAACATACTGTGCTAACCTTCGAACGCAGATCTTCTATGCCTCAGTAGCACACCCATGGAGCAATAGACAAGCTGAGAGAGCCAACGCAGAGGTCCTGAGGGGCCTCAAGACCCTCACCTTCAAGAAGAAGCTCGAGGCCTACAGCAGGGGCTGGCTCGACGAGCTGCAGTCTGTGCTGTAGTCCATCTACACCACTGTGACCAAGCCAAACAGGAGAAACGCCCTCCTTCCTCTTCTATGGAGAAGAAGCGGTTCTCCCTCACGAGGTCAAGCATTGCTCCACGCGAGTCCTGGCGTTCGACGAAGCACAGTAGGATGACACGCGGTGTATGGATCTCGTCAGGGGGAGGAACGCCACCGTCAAGCCTCGCTCCGAGCAGCGAGGTACCAGCAGGCGCTGCGGCGGTACCACTGCCGTAGCGTCCGCTCCAGGACATTAGAGGTGGGCTATCTCGTCCTGAGGCGGGTGCTCTCTAGGGAGGGGCTGCATGAGCTCTCTCCGATGTGGGATGGCCCATTTAGGGTTGCTAGTGTCTCTAGGCCCGGCGCCGCGCGCCTGGAGACACAGGATGGGGTCCCCATCCAGAACGCCTGGGACATCCAGCACCTCCGGAAGTTCTACCCCTGAAGCAAGGCTCCGGCCTGTGAAGGTCTCCGCTCGTGACACTCTCACGTAATAATGAGTGGGGTTGTACACGCCCCGGAGTGTCTTGAGAGTCGCCCTGGGGCCTCATGGAGGATCCCTCCCACGTCCTGGTGGAAGCACTTAGCTCCGCGTTGGTGAGAATACTAGATTAGGTGCCAGACGCGGCTGCCATTTGCTTTCTGAAGTTGCTTGCATTTTTTCTTAGTAAGTTTTCAACGGATTTGGTATTCATGAGCACTGGTTGCTCAAGTGTGTTTTCTGCTAAGCTGCTTTTGTCTAAGGACGCGAGGGAGGTGGCGGTCGCCCGCTACTTCTCCTTGCTCTCCTCGCGCGTGGGGCTAGGTAGGTGTGTGCGCCCATGGCTCGTCCTTGCTCGCACGCACCGCGTCGAACCCCATTATTTCGGCTTTACCCTTGCAAGGAGCCCTCGATGGAGTCCACTGGCAACAACACCCCTCATGTCTGTGCCCCCCGGGCAGCGCGATGTGGTGCAACAGATCCAGATTACCCTATGGCAGCGGGCTCGCGTAAGGGGGAGTAAGTCGCTCAACAATTTTTCTTTTCCTTCAAGGGATAGCTCTGCCCTGCCGCACCTCCTGAGGGCCCAGGGCGTGTCTTCGAAGGGCATAGGGCGCGCACCCTGGGGGCCCTGCCAAATGCCTAAGGCCAGGTCCTCACGAGGCAAAGGACGACTGCACATATCAAGCTAAGCCTTCCTACCTTGACCCACTCAAATTACAAATACTACAACACAGCATAAAGGACCGCAACCATAACATAAAAAGGCATTACAGCAGCAGTTCATTACAAGCCCTCGAAGGGTACATTCTTCTTTTTTGATTTGATTTGCAGGAGAAAGGAAAAGCTAAACAAGGAAGGCCCGAAGATGTGCACGCTTGGAACCAGCGCCGCATCCTCAAGCAGCGCCTCAAGGCAGCCCGGCGCTCCACCAGTTCTCCAACAGGAGACCTGGGGCCACCGACCTTGAGCCCAAGTTCGTTGGCCCCCAGCTTCACGCTGGGCTCCTCTCCTGCTTCACTGAAGCGCCACGACGAGACGAGCCACCGACGTCCTTGACACGAGTACAACGACGTGGAGGCCGGTTGTAGCCACCGCTGCTCGAGCTCTCGTCCGAGGAAGAGCTGCCATCGCGGGAGGAGGATCATGCGTCGCCAAGGCCAAGTTCACCGTTGCCACCGTCGTCGCTGCTGTCCTCCGGGCAGCACACCATTCGGCGGCCGTCCCCCCTGAATACCTTCACATAGAGGGTGTCCAAACCGTCGTACTTGAAGTGGAGGGTGCACCTTTGCCCAGGCCACACGCGCAGGCGAAAGTCTACCAGCCGCGAGTCAGCACCACACTGCCAGAGGCAGAAACCTCAGTGCTGACCCATGAGGCTCTGCTACAGTACCCATCAGCCTACAACTAGAGGCCAGCAAGCCCGAAGAAGGAAGCTCGCCGGAGAAGAAGCGAGGGAGCTAGAGCGAGGTGCCAGCCGGGCTTTCCGACCACACCATGAACTCGGGGAGCACCTCCAGCAAAGAAAAGCGCGGCCGAGCCAGGCGCACGATCACGGTGCGCCTCCCTTCGTCATGGGGTCTGCTCCTGGACCGGTAGCCCCCGCCACGGGAAGAGGTGCCATCACGGGCGCCCGGTGCAATGCTGCCTTTGGGGGGTGCGCGCCCGCGCCCCTGGATGCTGCCGAAGGGACCGCGGGATGCTTTGCGGGGATGGCCACGACCCCTCTTGGGAGGAGGGGAGGCTAGCTCCTCCTTAGGGGCCATCCCTTTCTCGGCCGCTGAAAACCTCTTCGGCGACGCCATGGGAGCAAGACAGAGAGGAAAGAAGCAAGCGAGAGCAAGACAAAGGGAAGATGGACAGGGGCTCTGCCCCTCCCTCACATTTATAGTCAAGGGAGGCCAACCGCCGGTCTCCACGACCTCGCGCCATCATGACCCCTTGCATGCAGCATCGACTGGTCAAGTCGAGCAGTTGCCGAGGCTGTGTGGGGAAGCGGAGTCGCACACGTCGAATCGATCGCCACACATCATCAAGGCCGCAGGCGGTTAGGGACCTGGACGCTCCGCACTTGCCCTTTGGCTTCGCCTGGAAGCCAAGTCCGAGCGCGCCTTGGGCCCGGGGGCTACTATCGGTGTCTTGGACTTGGGGGTATCCAGTCCTGCCTGCCAGCGGCCCACCACGCGCAGCTCCATCGATGGCCTGGTATGGCCCAGCTTCAACAACAACATAGCAAGGCCCTCGCGAGGGGCCAAGCCTCACGAGGCGGACGACGCCAATACCCCCGAAGGAGTTGGCCTCCTCGGGAGGGCTCCTAAGGGGCGTAGAGATCTATGCAGCTACCTCGTGAGGCTCTGCTGACATGAGCCATGACGACCAAGGGCAAGCAGGCCCAAGGCGGGTTCCAGGCGGGTGCAGAAACGTAGGTTTCCTCTTTGGTGCACGGGAGGCGAGGCAGAGGCATGGAGTCCCGAGGAATCAGCCAAAAGGTTTCCATTCTGGTGCAACGAGAGCAAGACCGCCAGGACGGCAGGACAGAGGTCATCACCAAGCCCACCATAGCGTCACGCCCAGAGGCTTTTCGCAGGCGAAGACTACTTTTGTCAGGATCGACTGTACTACTTGTCCCCTTTCAAATCCCACCATTGTGGAATCCCTTCCCGCTCATATTTGGGAGGAGGACCAAGGCACTATATATAGGGCTTAGCGACCACCATAGAGTGGGATCGATACCTTCACAGGCAACACACCAGCTCAAGAACACCTCACCTCCTGAGGCCTGTTCATCCATAGCCCCTCGAGGCAATCCACCACACTACACTAGAGTAGGGTACTACACCACAACGGTGGCCCGAACTAGTATAAACCTCTATGTCTTTGTGTCTCTATGAGCTTTGTGCGCTAGGCTAGGGAGGATCGCGAGTGCGCAGGCTGGCTAAGTTGAGATCTTCGCACGCACCCCAGTGTTTGAACCTCTCACGGGTTGTCGGACCCAGAGATCCAACAACTGCAATGGCCCCTCCTGGGTGGTGACGGAGATCACTCCTGCCAGTTTCATGTTCTTGAAGCGTGGGTGGAACTTATTTTCCCTCGCTCGTGGCTTGAAGAAGGGACACGTCCTCCACTTCAAGTATGACGGGGCCACCAAACACTTCATGAAGATCTTCGGGGTCACCAGCTGCCGCCTGAAGTGCCGCATGGAGAGCAATGAGGGAGTCCTGGACTAGGGGGTCCTCGGGCATCCGTGCTATGTGACATGGGCCGGACTGATCGGCCATAAAGATACAAATAGAAGAACCTCCCCGTGTCCGGATGGAACTCTCCTTTGCACGGATGGCAAGCTTGGCGTTCGGATAATGTATTTTCCATCCTCTGTAACTGACTCTATACAACGCTAGATCCCTCCGGTGTCTATATAAACTGGAGGGTTGGAGAGGAAGACAATCATACAGGCTAGACATCTAGGGTTTAGCCATCACGATATCGAGGTAGATCAACTCTTGTAACCCCTATATTCATCATAGTCAATCAAGTAGGAAGTAGGGTATTACCTCCATTAAGAGGGCCCAAACCTAGGTAAACATCATGTCCCCTGCCTCCCTGTTACCTTCGATCCTTAGACGCACAGTTCGGGACCCCCTACCCGAGATCAGCTGGTTTGGACACCGACGTTGGTGCTTTCATTGAGAGTTCCACTGTGTCGTCACCAGAAGGCTCGATGGCTCCATCAACCATCCACGTCAACACTGCCCTGAGGGAGACTTTTCTCCGCGACCAAATCTTTGTATTTGACTGCTTCGCACTGCGTGCCAATTTGATTGGCCATCTAGAGCAGATCAACAGCTATACCCCTGATCATCAGATCAGTTTCGGAAACTTAAACTACGTTGCTGATGTCCGAGGAGACTTGATCTTCCAAGGGCTCGCGTCCCAACCGCTGTTCTGGCCTTAGATCCGGAACTCCTCACCGAGTCCGAAGACAGGAATTTAGAACCCGTCGGGCTCTTCACAGCCATAGGGCTCAACACCGAAGACATGGAGGGAATCGCCTCACTGGCCGGCCCGGAGTCACTCCTGGCTCCCTTTATCCTCAACGAGCCGGACTTACCTCCGCACACCAACTCGGAACTCTCGAGGTCTGTGTTGCACGAGCTCGGCCAGGGAACTCTTGTCCCGTCCCGCTCCACAGATCCTCGCTTCCTTGTCCATACGTCGCCCTTAAATGAGGCTCTGGACCTAATGCGATCTCTCGCCATTACGGAAGAATCTCTGCCAAACTATGCCCAGCCCGCACTAGGAGCTGAGAGCAGGGAATTTTACGTCCCACCCACCACCCACTTCATAGCCACTATCGAGGACTTAACCGACATGCTTGATTATGCTTCCAAGGACATCGACGGCATGGACAACGATGCCGGAGAAGAACAAGGCCAGAACCCGCCGTTTACCGGATGCTGGATGGCTACCTCTACATATGACGTGTATATGGTGGATACACCCAAAGAGGATGACGGTGATGGTGGGAAGGACCTAGTCGAGAATAATTCTCCCGAGGCACCACCAAAGCGTTGTCGTCAGCAGTGCCGCTCTAAACCGCACCGAGAAAAAGACAGCAATACCGGCACCGAAAACAACAATACTCTGGATAACGCCGAAGACCAAGAAGCCTGAGTCGAACCAACATCCGAACATGATGATTGGGAGAAGGGGCAAGTCAACCCCGATAGTTCCATCGGGAACGAGGGTTCGGAGGATGATGATTATATACCATTCTCCGAAGAAGACGAGAGCCTCGACAACGGATAATTCATCATGCCAGAGGAACCCTTCGAACAAGAGCGCTTTAAGCGCTGGCTAATAGCCACTACAAGAAGCTTGAAAAAGAAGTAGCAGCAGCTTCAAGCTGATCAGGATCTGCTCAATGACAGATGGACTGATGTCCTGGCAGCTGAGGAATACGGCCTCGGATGCCCAACCAAGAGTTACCCAAAGCGGAAGCTGCTACCCCAATTCGACGACAAGGCCCCAGAGCCTATACCTCCCAAGCGTAATGCTACTGACGGATCCGACCGACCACCACGTGGCCGAGATAGAGCGGCAACTCAAGCCGAACATCCACCTGCACCACCCCACCGTAAAGGTAAAGAGACAACAGCGACATGATACACTTACGACCTACGACAGGACCTAGATAATAGAGCTGGTCAGACTAGATCCATATACGGATCAAGGGGTTGAGCCCCAGCGCGAGAGGATGGCCATCAAGCCTGGCGTGACAAGCATAACTTCACCCGGGCTAAAAACCACATACGAACTCCATCCGAACTGCGCCGTGATGTGGCCTGATATAGAGGTGCCGCGCACCCCCTATGCTTCACAGATGAGGTGACGGAACACCAGTTCCCAGAAGTGTTTAAACCCGTGAACATCGAATCATACGATGGCATGAAGGATCCCGCAGTGTGGATCGATGATTTCCTTCTCCACATTCACATGGCTCGCTGTGATGATCTACATGCCATCAGATACCTCCCTCTCAAGCTTAAGGGACCAGCTCGACACTGGTTAAACAGCCTCCCAGAAAACTCTATTGGAAGCTGGGAAGAACTGTAGGACGCCTTTAGAGACAACTTCCAGGGCACTTATATCCGACCTCCGGACACCAATGACCTTAGTCACATAGTCAAGCAGCCCGGAGAGTTAGCCAGAAAATTCTGGACCCGGTTCCTAGTCAAAAAGAACCAAATTGTCGACTGTCCGGATGTTGAGGCTCTAGCAGCCTTCAAACACAGCATCTGTGACGAGTGGCTTGCCCGACACCTCGGCCAAGAAAAGCCAAAGTCTATGGCAGCCCTCACATCACTCATGACCCGCTTTTGCGCGGGCGAAGGTAGCTGGCTTGCGCATAGCAGCAACAGTACCAGCGATCCTGACACTTCCGAAGCAAAGAATAGAAACGGCAGGCCACGACGCAACAAAAACAAGCGTTTAAGCAACACTAACAATACCAAAGACGCGGCGGTCAACGCCGGATTCAGTGGCTCCAAGCCCGATCAATGGAAGAGGCCATTAAAAAGAAACAAGGACAGCTCATCTAGGCTGGACCGAATACTTGATCAACCTTGCCAGATTCATGGCACCCCTGATAAGCCTGCTAACCACACCAACAGAAGCTATTGGGTCTTCAAACAGGCCGACAAGTTAGACGCCGAACACATGGGGAAAGGGTCACCCAGCAAGGACGACGGTGAGGAGCCTCACCCACCAAACACAGTGGGACAAAAGAAATTTCCCCCCAAAGTCAAGACGGTGAACATGATATACGCTACCTGCATCCCCAAAAGGGAGCGCAAACGCGCGTTAACGAACGTCTATGCGATAGATCAAGTCACCCCAAAATTCAACCGTGGTCAGCATATCCGATCACCTTCGATCGCAGGGACCATCCGACCAGTATCCGCCATGGAGGTTCAGCCGCATTAGTCCTCGATCAAATTATCGATGGATTCCACCTCACAAGAGTCCTCATGGACGGCGGCAGTAGTCTTAATCTGCTCTATCAGGATACAGTCCAAAAAATGGGCATTGACTCGTCAAGAATCAAAACCACTGAAACTACCTTTAAATGAGTAATAGCTGGTGTAAAGGCCCGCTGCACAGGCTTAATCATATTGGAGGTCGTATTCGGTTCACCGAACAACTTCCGAAGTGAAGACTTAATCTTCGACATCGTCCCTTTTCGCAGTGGATACCACGCACTGCTCGGATGAACCGCGTTTGCCCACTTCAACGCGGTTCCACACTACGCTTATCTAAAACTTAAAATACTGGGTCCACGGGTGTTATAACAGTCCATGGAAACATGGATCGTTCCCTCCATACTGAGGAACACACCGCGGCCCTTGCAGCGGAAGTACAGGTCAACCTTATCAAGCCAAACTACACATCGGCATCCAAGCCATTGGACCTTGTCAAACGAGTCCGAACTACCCCATAGAATGATAGTCCAACTCACCAAGAGCTCGACTAGCAATCCGGCCTCTGTCTTCGCCCCAACCAAAAAGCGGCGTATGTACCACGTGCTCATAATTACGCACTGAAAATTCCATGGGCGAAGATGGAGGCATATCGAAGATGAGGTCCACAATACGGCTTAACCGTGTCCGGACCCTAATTTTTTTTAACTTCATTTTCCCTTTCAGGATTGTTATAACCTACATTGCCCTTTTTATGGTGTCAAAGGGCCCCTTTTCTGGCCCCTTGTAAAAACTTAGTCATTAATCCTCTCAAAGGATCACACACCAAGGCGAAAAGAAGCGCATATCTATGGCGGAGTACCTAAAGGATCTTTCAAGATCACCCAATGATTTTAAATATTGGTACACAACTTTCCTTTGCGCTCAGCATGTAAAATAGCCTTGATGCTTATGGCATTTTCTATACAAATACGTTTTGACGTATCAATCAGACTATAGTGGAAGCAGTTTTTCGTACAAATTACTAGGTACTGACTTATTCCTTTTTTCCGTATTCTTTTTTATCATTTGATCACCATGTACACCTCGACCCGACATAAATCGCCAGGGGCTCCATTCATCCGCGTACATCTATTAAATTTATTATAAGTCCGAACACTTTCACAAGTGCAATTCGGCGTCCCCAATTTAGCATTATATGCATCAGCTCCGAATCATATCTTGGGTCAATAGTTGGGTTGCCCGACTCCTGTGGTTACTACCTTACGTTCTGATTGTTCGGCTAGGGAACGATTGTGTTTCTGGTTGGCCGGACAAACACCTCAGTAGAGAAAGCAGAAAACTGTCTGTCATGATGCGGCAAGAGCTGGTCAGCTATTCGGTGAGTCAGTATGAATGTCTTGCGATTTTTTCCATGTCACACGAAGGACTAGTTATACCTGGTCAGGTGTTTACAACGCCCGAGTTCGGATCGCCGATCAATACCAGGGTCTACGCCTATAATTCTATTGTCAAACTCCTATGGCTAAGTGAGAGTAATAAAGCTGCATAGTCCGACTGCCTGGTTCGCCGCACTAGCACCTCCTTCAAGGACCAAATCATTGGGTTAAGTGTGCTTTTGTGCTGTACTGAACAACCCCGTAATATGTACGAGAGGGGCCGAAGCTGACGACTGGCCAACTCTCAGATTTAATAACCAACCGCAATGGAGGGAAAATAAATTCAGATAAAACAAGACTAACATTATAGGAACGCATTGTTTTCATTACACAGTTTGAGCATTGCGGATACAATCATTCAAACATCAGGTCCTTCGAGCACATGCCCTCTATACTCAAGGACGTCGTTGAAGTACCTCTCCGGCGTACGATGCTCCTTGCCTGCGGGCGGTCCTTCGGTTGCAAGACTATGGGCATTCATCTTCGCCCATTGCACCTTGACACGGGTGAAGGCCATCCGGGCACTTTCGATTGAGGCCGACCGCTTGATAGAATCTAGCCTTGGGCAGGCATCGACCAGCCGCATCACACACCCAAAGTAGGTATTTGGTAATTGGTTCGGCTGGCCAAAAACAGATTATGACATCCTTCATGGCCAGCTCGGCCATCCTATGCAGCTCGGTCAGCTGTTTCAACTGATCACTGAGGGGCAAGGGCTACTCTGGCTCACGGTATTGCAACCTGAATAGTTCTTCTTTTGAGCTCCCCTCCTCGGCTCGGAAGAAATCTGCAGCATTTTCAACACTTCGGGGCAAATCTGCAAATGCTCCTGGAGAACTCCAAATGCGTGTCAAGAACGTATACTTTCTCCTTACATATTTGCTTTGCATATTAAAAGTCTTACCGGCCGCGATCTTCTTGGCCTCGCGGATTTCCTGATAGCCACCTTGGGCTTCAACCCGGGCCTCCTTTGCACTCTGGAGCGCCGCAGTAAGATCGGATTCTTGATCCGACACCATGCGCTCCAAAGACTCACATTTCTTTATGGAGTTTGTGAGCTCTTGTTGGACTTCATCCAACCTCGCCTCATGCTTTTGGCAAGCAGTGTGTTCCTCATCCGCCTCCTTTTTGGCTGCGGCTAGCGCACTCTTGAGGGCTTCGACCTCAGACGAGTCAGCTATGAGCATAAATATAAAGCCCAGTAAGATAAAAAATTGGAACTCATATCAGTTCAGGTATGCTTCGGTATAACTTGTTTTGCCTCCAACCTCTGCTTTAGTTTAGAGACTTCGGCTGCATGCGAGGGTGCCACCAACTTCGTAGCCTGCTCATCAACATAGACATATATGTTAGCTCTTGTGATATATTATTCGATCCTCTGCTCGGACCTTCTTCGGGAAACGCCAAACAGAGTCTCAGGGGCTACTCTCTACACATAGTTGTTCCTTTTGTGAATAACCCAAAAATACATTACTCCACATAAGTCAAAGCCTGTTAGAAGGGTGGTGTTGGCTTGGTTCAATCCACTTTTGGCAGACGGAACCCTTTCAACCACTATACCCATCAGGGTATGATGCTCCTCCACAATGGAAGCACCTCGAAGAGCTTCCATCAGAGTGTTCCGCGCCTCTGGATTAATAGAGGACATCGGTGGAGACAACACACCCCCTCCCTTGAAGAGGGTGGTTGTTCTGATTCCGGAGTCGTATTGGTCTCCGGAATAATATTCGCTTGGGGGCCAAACTAAGTGTTGCCCCCATCACCGGTCTCCATAGGGGTGGATTTCCCCCTCTCTTCAACAACAGAGGTATTATCCTCTGCCACCATGTGGCACCCTGGCTCAGAGAAACCGGAACGCCCCGTATTCCAGCCCAGAGATCGAGGAGAATTCTTCTGGAATACGACACTGCTTAGCATAGAACAAACCAGCTCTTTATTACATCTATTTGGGTACAAGGGGTTACATTTGCACAGCGACACTATGCCTACCACTATTGCTCTATGCAAGCAGCAGAACAACTCGAAGCAGCGGAATAACTCTAGCAGCAGAACAACGACGACGGTGGCGAACTCCACTCTGCAAGGACTCTGGCTGGAACGCTTATCCTAGCTCGCAAACAAAGAATCCACGGCAAACAAGCATTCAAATCCGTCATGACCTGCAAACTGGCATGACACGCCAGGTCAGTACATTCAATGTACTTGCAAGCTCACAATAACCAGAAGCATTCAAGACAAACAACAACATGGAAATTATAATTTAAGCAGGAATTAACATGATATCATCATAGCAACATGGCATCAACATGAACATGATATAGCTAGCACAATATGAGCATGGCATGAACATATGAATCTGACGATATTAGCATGCAACATGATGACACTATATGCACCACTTGTTCTACTTGGGTTACCTCGGAACCAACACATGCATCACTTACCAACCTCGGACATCACACGATCATCTTAGGATCAAATCAAGCTTGGTATAAACAATACAACAAAAATCATTAAATGACCACAAGGAGCTTCATCTTTACCCACGATTCTCGCACAACATCACGAATAACCAACACTTGGTTCAACGGGTTACCTTGTAACCAAACGGTGATCATTCACGGATCACAAACGGAACCACTCTTGGTTCAACGAGTTACCTCGTAACCAAATGGTGATCATACACAGATCACACAATCCACTTATCTCACCATCAAAACGGGGTTGTTATTAAGCACATTATTATTATTACTATTGACCCATAGTGTGACCGACACAAACTGGACCCTTATCCGCGGGCATGACTATCGATAGATTTAACACACACTCTGCAGAGGTTAGCACACTGTACCCACACCACGGAACCCATGGCCTCGCACTCCCATTCGGGTGGACCAAGGGCGTTCCGGCAAAACCGTCCTACTGCCATGACACTCTCCCGACCACTCCCACTAACTACCCACTGGGCTAAGTCATGGGTGGCCCCGTGTCTACCCCAGACACAAACGGCCACCGTCGTGGGAAAACGGCCACCTCGTGGCAAAACGGTCCCAAACGGGGACATGTGCGCATAACCAAACTCGGGCTGACAAGGCTTATGTCCGCCTACCTGATCAGGGTAGCACACACCCATAACCTTCCCTCATTGTAGGCACCGGCGAGAGGCACAACAATAGACCCAGTTAGGACCCTCCCCGTGGTTGCACTGGTCAGCTCGATATGGTGGCACCATGACTCAGCCAACAATTGTGTTCAAGTTCAATTTAATCCGGTTAAACTTGAATGCAAATGTGCCGATCCATGATAAAATAACATGATGCAATTACAATGCATGAGGATGAGATCAACATAAGCATGGGATGCAACATAACTATCAACCATATCAGCAATGAATCATATCCAACTAAGCATGGCATAATGATGAGTATGAATATTTCAAGTACGACACTACTCATAGCATAACATTAGCATCAACAATAAATATCATGCAAGAACATATCAACAATGCTACCATGCAAGCATTTAACCAACTGGAAGCAATGGAACATGCCTAATGACGGCACTCACAACAAACGATAGTCATGCACCGAAGGCCATGACCAACATCAACATGTACTACTAGCAAGCAAAAGCATATGAAAGGAATACTAGCAGGTAGAATATGATAACATAGTGCAAGACAACATAGCATGAGAGTGAGCATGAAACTCTAAGCATCACCGGAACAACGATACCCAAATTTTAAACAGATAAACATTTAATAAAGATTCAAGTTGAAAACCATCGCTACTTCATGACTATCATGCAAGTGGGTATTGTGGCTTGCCTCGGGATGAAGAAGGCACCAGGGAGAAGAGCGGTGAAGCCGCGAAAAGATTTGCTGGAAACAGTCCTTTCCCGGAGGGGATGCTTACGTGCAAGGGCAAAATGGGCATTTTCAGAGTGCTAACACATGTTGAAAGTCTGACCAACAGAACGGGCTTGACGAAACGAAGAAGTGAGCATTAGATTCACCTCAAATGGAGTTACGATTGCGGAGTTATGAGGTGTAGAAGATCAGGGACTTTTCTATAAAAAAATTATCACAAACAAGTGCCTGAGTGGATAAGGCAGAAACACATATTAGGAAATACGTTTTCAAAAGTTGAAAACATACTTACCAGAATTCGTGTCCACTTATCCACGTCATCAGATGCAGGGCCGGGGCTTGGGGTCGCTGACGTGCGGGTCCCATGGGTTGTGGGGCCCATCACTTATCCACATGGGCTGGACAGGTCAACGGCTGAGGGGCTGATGAGCGGGGCCCGCGGCCAGCTGGCAGGGAGGGGCGTCGTTTCCTTCCTCTCCTCACTCGCGCCTACGCCAGGGCGAGGCAGAGCTGGTGCCAACGGCGACTGCGGGCAGCACCAGCCACCTCCCGCGTCATGCGACCTACCGGAGTGACTAGCGCAACGAGGCAGATCCATCCAGACAGGACACAGCCGCCAAGGAGCTTGGGGTTGGACGAGGCACTGGCCACAGCGGACGGCGGCCACGGTGAAGATGGGCTCGACGCTAGGGTCATGGGGAAGAGGGGTGGATGCGCGGGGTCCATCTGGAGTGGTGGCGTAGGGCTCTGGTGACGGGCAAGAGGAGAGGTAGGGCTTGGTTGCCACAAATTTAGGTGGGCACCGATGGCGGCCATGGCGGCAATGTCGAGCACAGAGAGCTTATCGACATACATGGACTTCCATAATTAAGTGAACACGGTGATAGCATTGGTCAGACCCAAAGAATATAATGGTGTATGCTCGAGGAATCAACCACGAGTAAGACAACATTATGAATATCGTTGGTTCTGATTTCATTTCAGGATAACCCATGCTCAAATCAAAGTTTTGGCAACAATAGATCCAACAATTGACCACGAGGTTCAATCAAGGAAGATATCATCTATATTCAACACACACACACAAGATATCCCTCGAATTGAAGCTCGCGCACGCCAACTAAATTACCAGGTACTTTCGTTTCTTGGTAATGATTCTAATGTTCATGAGAATATGATGCTGCCTAAATTGGATACATTTGTTTTGCTTACAAATGAAGGGCCTAGCTTGGAGAACAATGAACACTTGAGCAAGAACAAGCATGGAGATGATGGCATGCGCAAGGGGAACAAGAACAGAGTTACAAGTGATGATTTCAGGTCTTTGAAGCCACCATAACGAGTGCATGAAGCCTTGGACGAAATATACAAGATGTCACTTCATAAATTTCATCCAGAGGCTATTATAGGTGCTGCGTCACCTTTTTATTGGGCCAGGCCCATGTAATTTCGAAATATATAAGTATAGGGTATTTTTAGAGTCCGTATGTGTGGGGAAACAAGAGATAGGGTTGATTTCGGACCCCTCCACCAAGGGCCACGAAATTCCCCCTCTCTTCCTCCATATATACAACCCTTAGGGCACCGTTTAGACTTTGGGTTTTGTTTAGATTAAAGTTTGCCATAGCTGCAACTTCGCGTACTTCGTTTGTGTTCAACGACCAGACAAAGGCGTCACAGAACCCCACCTTGATCAATAAAGCTTTCATCTTATATTCGCAATATCCAGATTGCAATCTTAGTTTCTTGCTTGTTCTTCGTTTGCTTGCAGGAAACAGACCCTCGTGGTCAGGTTGATCGTGCTCCGGCATAGTCAATAACCTCTCGGAGTTGGTTTAGCGATTGCTAAGGCGCGACATCCTCGCACGTTCGTAGTCGGATCGTCAAAGTCGACTTCCACCAAAGCGATATCCACCATCTCATCGAAAGACGAGACACCTTTGCCTCTATCAAGTGGTATCAGATTTCCATGTTGCTTGGTGAGATTTTACAGTTTTTCGTAATTTAGATCGAGTCTGTTCTTCATACCTACGGTCCACGAAAAAGCCACAAAAAAATTAGGGTTAGTTCATCATATCCGAACCAATCTGAGCCTTTGCATAATCTTTTTATGGTTTTGCTTTGTTGAATTTGCAGTTGCATCGTCGTGTCTAGTTGCTCGTCTTAGAGTCTAGTCTTTTAGAGTTTCGAGTTCTGGTCATAAGTTGTCACGCCACCGCCGCACCATCATCATCGCCCCTGCCATCTACCACCACTGCTTATCCGCCACCACTTCAAATCCGTATCCATATACCACCACCGCTGTCATATACCACCACCGCTGCCATCTACCACCATATATCCACCACCAATCCGAGTTCTTGTCATATTAGGTTTGTTTTCGAGATCCATCTAGATTCCGATTCGTGTTTCCTTGCCGGAGTAGGTTTCGGAAAAAAAAGAGTCCGGAAACTGTTGAAAGTGTTCGGGGTGCATATAATGCTATAAGTTCGGGGTGCCGCACTGTTGAAAGTGTTCGGACTTATCTTGCCGTATTATGGGGCGCCATAAGAAGCCCCTGGCAAACTGAACGTACCAAGGTGTACGGATGCAATCTTAAATAAACATTTATAGGAAAAATGTGCGAATAGGAATAATAAGCTGACGCTATATATTATCTCCCGTTGATGAATAATATGTCTAAGCGTATGTTTACAATAAATGCGTTAAGCAGAAGTAAATAGGACTATTTAACATGTCCTATCCAAGGGCGGGCCGCATGTAGGTATATAAAAGAGGTATAACGATCGTGACCAGATTCCACCTGGGTATTCCTTTGTGCGCAAAGCCTTTTGCCTCCTTGGTTTCTCTCCTGTGCATGTCCGACAATCCGGCTCTTCTGAAGAGGCTGCCCAAAAGCAAGGTCCTAAAAGATAAAGGGGGGTTATTAAAGTATGTTGCGGCTCTACTCCACTATTGACTGAGTCACTATTGCACCTCCGCCTATGCCCATGGTATTTTGAGTGCGTAATTATGTACGCGCGGCACAAATGCTACCTTGATGGGGCTGGAGCGGAGGCTGGACTGCTAGTCGCTCTCATGGCGTGCCTGGCGATCCTGCTGCGGGGTACTCCGGACTCGCTTGACGGTGTTCGGGGTTGTTGTCGCCGGATTGCTTGTTTGCCGGAGAAGGATGCTTTGTACGTCTGCCGCGAGGGCTGCAGTATGCTCTTCTGTACGGAGAGAGTGGTCCTTCTTTCCGTTGAATGTTATGACCCCGCGAGGTCCTAGCATCTTGAGCTTGAGGTATGCATAGTGTGGTACCACATTGAATCGAGCGAATGCGGTTCGTCCAAGTAGTGTGTGATAACCACTACGGAAACGGATGATATCGAAGATTAACTCCTCGCTTTGGAAGTTGTCCGGAGATCCGAAGTTCACTTCCAGTGTTATGGAGCCCGTGCAACGGGCCTCTACTCCTGGAATTACACCTTTCAGGGTGGTTTTGGTGGGCTTGATCCTCGAAGGGTCGATGCCCATTTTGCGCACTGTGTCCTGATAGAGCAAGTTCAGGCTGCTGCCGCCATCCATAAGGACTCGAGTGAGGCGGAATCCGTTGATGATTGGGTCTAGGACCAATGCGGCTGAACTGCCGTGACGGATGCTAGTTGGGTGATCCCTACGATCAAAGGTGATCGAGCAGGCTAACCATGGGTTGAATTTTGGGGCGTCTGGCTCCATCGCATAGACGTCCCGTAATGCTCGCTTCCGTTCTCGTTTGGGAATGTGGGTGTCGTAGATCATGTTGACTGTTTTCACCTGGGGAGGAAATTTCTTCTATCCCCCCGTGTTCGGACGCCGGGGCTCCTCGTCATCGTTGTTGTGCAGCCACTTGTCCTTGTTTTTGGCGTTTATTTTACCGGCCTGTTTGAACACCCAACAGTCTCTATTAGTGTGGTTTGCTGGCTTATCCGGGGTGCCATGAATTTGGCACAAGCGGTCAAGTATGCGGTCCAGACTGGACGGCCCCTGATTGTTTCTTTTGAACGGCCTTTTCCGCTCACCAGATTTCGAGCCACTGAATCCGGCGTTGACTACCGTGTCTTCAGTGTTGTCGCTGTTGTTCCGTCGCTTGTGTCTGTTGCGCCGTGGCTTGTCGTTATTCTCGCGGACATCTGAGGTGCCAGAATTTATTGGCGTGGTGCTTCTGCGAGCCAACCAGCTGTCCTCGCCTGCGCAAAAGAGGGTCATGAGTGTCGTGAGGGTGCCATGGACTTTGGTTTTTCCTGGCCGAGGTGTCGGGCGAGCCACTCGTCGCGGATATTATTCTTAAAGGCTGCCAGGGCTTCGACGTTCGGACAGTCAAGAATTTGGTTCTTTTTAGGTAGGAACCGAATCCAGAATTTCCTGGCTGACTCTCCAGGCTGTTTGGGTAATGTGACTGAAGTCATCAGCATCCGATGGCCGTACGTATGTGCCTTGGAAGTTGTCGAGGAACGCATCCTCTAGGTTTTCCCAACTGCTAATGTAATTTGCGGGCAGGCTATTTAGCCAGTGTCGGGCCGGTCCTTTGAGTTTAAGGGGAAGATACTTGATGGTGTGTAGATCGTCACCGCGGGCCATGTGAATGTGGAGAAGGAAATCTTCGATCCATACTGCGGTGTCTGTTGTGCCATCGTATGATTCGATGTTTACGGGCTTAAACCCTTCTGGGAATTCGTGATCCATCACTTCATCAGTGAAGCAGAGGGGGGGGGGTGTAGCGCCTCTATGCCTGGCTATGTGGCTATGCAGTTCGGATGCGTCTGGTTGGCTGTGTCCGGCCCGTCCGGACTTGTCGATAGTGTATCCGGCTTGACGATCATTGTCACGTGTTGAGGCGCGCCCCAGCGATCCGTAGATCGATCTTGGCTGTCCTGCCCTGTTTTCCAGTATATCCTGCAGGTCCTGCCTATCGCCCCAGGCCGTAGTGTGTTGGCGTATGGGTGCGGGCTGGTATTCGGGCTGATAAGCCATTTTATCCCGGCCACGAGGTGGCCGGTCAGCCATGTGGCGCTCGAGTCCATATTCCTTGGCTGCCAGGACTTCAGTCCATCTGTCTGTGAGCAGGTCTTGATCAGCTTGGAGCTGCTTCTGCTTCCTTTTCAGGCTCCTCGCAGTGGCCATAAGCCGGCGCTTGAAGCGCTCCTGCTCTATGGGGTCCTCAGGCACGCCAAACTCATCGTCGCCGAGGCTAATCTCGTCTTCAGAGGGGGGTATATAGTTGTCCTCCTCCGGGTATCCGTCCGTCGCCTGTTCCTCTGGGCTGACCTACCAGTCTTCCTGTTCAGCCTGCTCAAAGGCAGGCTGATCGGGGTTGTATTCATCTTCGGCACCATCCGAATTGTTTTCGTCTCCTGTGCCGGTATTGCTGTGGCGGGGCTTGGAGCGGCGCCGACGCCGCCCATGCTTTGCTTTCTTCCTTGAGGGGTTATCCTCCATTTCATCATTGCCATTGGTTTCTTTCGGAGTGTCCACCATATATATATATATATATATATCATATGATGAGGTGGCTATCCACCGCCCCGTGGGCGGTGGTTCTTCTCCTACATCGTCGTCCATACCATCGATGTATTCAGAGTCGAAGTCAAGCACGTCGGTTAAATCATCGACCGTGGCAATGAAGTGGGTGGTGGGTGGGCAACGAATTCCTTCATCGCCTGCTTCCCACTCGAGCTGGACATAGTTTGGCCAAGAGTCTCCTGACAAAGAGAGAGACTTTAACAAGTTTAGCATGTCGCCAAAGGGCGAGTGCTGGAAGATATCCACAGCGGTGAACTCCATTACCGGAGCCCAACCATATTCGGCGGGCTCGGGGGTGCGCGGACTAGAACCTACAGCCGGATACGAGTCCGGGGGTCCGTTGTCACAGGTTTCCTTGGGGGTGAAGTCTGTGTTTGGCTCTACCACCGATGAGTGTGCGACCTCCGGGGCAGGGTCCATCCACCCGTCCTCGGGCGACGCAATCTGCCCCAGATTTAGGTCTAGGCTCCTGCACGAGCAATATCCCGAGCATTGTCCGACAGCAGGTCTAAGCCGTGCTCATCATGACTGTCCGACGCTCCTGGCGCAGGCCCGAATCCGTTAAAGATCAAGTCTCCACGGATATTGGCCGTGTAGTTCAAGTTTTCGAACCTGACCTGATGGCCAGGGGTGTAGCTGTCGATCTGCTCCAGATGGCCAAGTGAATTGGCCCGCAGTGCGAAGCCGCCGAACACAAAGATCTGTCCGGGGAGAAAAGTCTCACCCTGGACCATGTTGTTGTTGACGATTGAAGGAGCCATCAAGCCTTGCAGCAACGACACAGAGGAACTCTCAATGAAAACACCAATGTCGGTGTCAAAACCGGCGGATCTGTGGTAGGGGATCCCGATCTTTGCCTCTAAGGCTAATGGTAACAGGAGGCAAGGGACACGATGTTTTACCCAGGTTTGGGCCCTCTCAATGGAGGTAAATCCCTACTTCCTGCTTGATTGATCTTGAGTGTATGAGTATTAAAAGAGTTGATCTACCACGAGATCGTAGAGGCTAAACCCTAGAAGCTAGCCTATGATGATTATGATTGTTCCCTCTAAGGACTAAACCCTTCGGTTTATATAGACACCGGAGGGGGCTAGGGTTTATACGGATTTGGTTACAAAGAAGGAAATGTAATATCCGGATCGCCAAGCTTGTCTTCCATGCAAAGGAGAATCCCATTCGGACACCGGACGAAGTCTTGAGTCTTGTATCTTCGGACACCGAACAAGCCAAAGTATATAGTCTGGCTGTCTGGATACCCCTAATCCAGGAATACCTCAGGGCCTGCATATCATTGACCCCAGGGAAGGTCAAATCCCTAGTTAGTGGGGTCAAACCTGTTGGCGTTTAGCCGCCGACGATAGCAGACGCGGCGGGGCACTCGGGAATGGGCTCGTTCGAGAGCCCAGACCAGCGTGCGTCGGGTGGTGGAGCTAGCCGAGCCTGGGGTGGACGGAGGCGATGGTGAGGAGCTTGGCCGCAGCGACCGGAGCTTGGGTGCGTGCGGGTTTGCGTTGCAGGGTGCAAGCGGGTAAGGGAAGGCACTAGCGAGGCTCAGCGCGAGGCAGAAAGCTTGGTGGACACACGTCTGGGACCAAATGGTCACCGGAGCGTTGTCGACTACGAGCTCGGGTGGCGGCGCGGTTTGGTCGACAAGGGGGTGACGACTACGGGGCGTAAAGGAGCTCGAAAAGAGGGGGAACAGATCCAGAATCTCACAGCGGAGACGACGGGATGGTCAGCGGGCTTGGGGACGAGTCGGAGACGACGAACGGGCACCGGCGATTTCGGCGACTGAGAGGTTGAAGACGACGGCATTGATGGCGAAGTATAGCTCCCAGTGACGCGTGGCTCGACAAGGAGCACGAAGGCGACGAGGCGGATCCCTGGGGCGCGTTGGAGAGGAAGGAGGAAGGCGATGGCTGCGGCTATGGCGAACGACAGCGACGGGCTCCATCCGGAAGCGAGCAAAGAAGGGGGAGGGGGGCCAGAGAGAGAGAGGGAAGAGATGCAGGGGGTCGAGGGGGGTGCATGGCGACACGAGGGAAGGTCCAGGGCGACGGGAGGACAACCAGGCAGGGTGGAGGTGGCACGCGCGTGGCGAGCACACGCAGGAGATTGAAGACGGTGGGTCAGCTGGGTTGGGCTAGCTACAGTGCTGGGCCACAGCTGGGCCGACTTGGTGGGTTGCATAGTGAGGCCAGGTAAGATCTCTTTCTTTCTTTATTTCCTGTTTTCTATTTTTCTGCAGCTTTGTGGCTTTACTAAAAATACTAGATCAATCCCCAAAATCATGAAACTGCCCATGACTACTGTTTGGAATATATCCAACAGTAAGCATTTTATTTTATGATTATTTGAGCATTTAAAATATTTTATAGCATTTAAATGCCCAAATCCAAATAGGTATGATTTAATTCAGAGCCCAAATATGTCATTGAAAAATGTGCAACACCTCTGGTTATAGTTTCCAGCATTTTCCAGAAATGATGAACATTTTTGAAAGCCATTTGGATTTACTCAAAATATTTTAGGTGAACCTAGTGAATTCCTTTAATGCTAGGGTTTAAACAATCCCCATTTCAAGTTGATTTGAAACTTAAACATGATGACACTCATGAGGCTAGCCTAGTGCATCGTCAGAAGCTAGGAATGTGACAATGGCAATGAAAAGTTTTGCCATATTTGATCAACATATGACCCAAACAATTTATGAGAATTATTTGGGAATTTTGGGAGTGATGGAAATATAGGTTGCTTCACAACCGATGGCAATTTGAGTTATTCCTTTAATAAAAAGGACTATTCCCAACAAAATGAATATAGGGATTTGGGCTAGGATGAAAATGACAGGGTCTAGGAAGGATTTGGGAATGACAAGCCACTCTGGAAACAAAGAAGAGGGCATCTTCTTCAGTTTCCAGACCACAAAGCCACGGAAAAAGAAAACTCAGGCAAAAAGCTCGGAAACAAAACAAAAAGAAAGGGCCAAAAATCAGTCTGTCACACACCACCTTCACAGTCTCCTGAGATAGCACTTCGGTGTTATCCCGGGCAATGGGTGGAGAGATCTGCGGAGATGACTCGCTCTCCATCGCATACGTCCCTAGTGAGTTCCGAGATGATGATGATCGTTGGGGGAGATCGTAGGCCGGGCTGTAGATGCGCACTTCAGTATGGTAAAACAATTAGGTATGAAATCGGATATGTATATAGTGCCGAGATCCGACGAATTGTGGATTTATGATCAAGATTATCTATGAATATTATTTGGTTCTTCTCTGAATTCTTATATGCATGCTTTGATATCTTTGCAAGTCTCTTCGAATTAGTGGTTTAATTTGGCCTACTAGATTGATCTTTCTTGCCATGAGAGAAGTGCTTAGCTTTGGGTTCAATCTTGCGTTGTCCTTTCCCAGTGACAGTAGGGGCAGCAAGGCACATATTGTATTGTTGCCATCGGGGATAACAATAAGGGGTTTTCGTTATATTGCCTGAGTTAATTCCTCTACATCATGCCATCTTGCTTAATGCGTTACTCCGATCTTATGAACTTAATACTCTAGATGCATGCTGGATAGCGGTTGATGTGTGGATTAATAATAGTAGATGCAGGCAGGAGTCGGTCTACTTGACATGGATGTGATGCCTATGTTCATGCTCATTGCCTTAGATTTCATCATAATTATGCGCTTTTCTATCAATTGCTCGGCAGTAATTTGTTCACCCACCGTAATACATGCTATATCAAGAGAAGTCACTAGTGAAACCTATGGCCCACGTGTCTCTTTTCCATTGTATTGCATCTCTTTTCCATATTATTGAATCTTGTTTACATCTTGCTAGTTTCTGATCTATTATTTTGCAACCTTAACTTTCCAATCTATACACCAAAAATACCAAAAAAATTTACTTTATTATCCCTATCAGATCTCACTTTTGCGAGTGACCGTGAAGGGATTGACAACCCCTTTATCGCGTTGGTTGCAAGTTTTTGATTGTTTGTGCAGGTATTCGGTGACTTGTGCTTCGTCTCCTACTAGAATGATACCTTGGTTCTCAAAACTGAGGGAAATACTTATGCTACTTTGCTGCATCACCCTTTCCTCTTCAAGGGAAAACCAACACAAGCTCAAGAGGTAGCAAGAAGGATTTCTAGCGCCGTTGCCGGGGAGATCTTTGTCAAGTCAAGCCATACCAATTACCCATCATAAACTCTTCTCCCTTGCATTACATTATTCTCCATTCGCCTCTCGTTTTCCTCTCCCCCACTTCTAAAATGATTTTCGAAAACCTTTGCCTTTTCTTCGCCCCTCTTCCGTTCGTCTCTTTTCGCTTGCTTCTTGTGTGCTCATTTATTAGTTCGGTTTGTTGCCATCATGTCTTAAACTGGGGAGATTATCGTTGAAAAAGATAGTAGTAACGATGGGGGAAACTTTGATGCTTTTGATAATCCTCATGAAGAACCTACTATTTTGCACACTAAAAAATTCCGCATTGGTAGCAGTAATATTATTGGAAAAGGGGTTATTCAAGATTTCTTTACTTGCACCGATGCTTTGCTCACTATGAGTGGGTCTATTCTTCATAAAACTAGTAGTCTTGTGGATGCTATATCTTTGCTCATATTTGAACTTGAAAGACAATTTATTCACATGCATCCTTGCATACAAAGGATTTTTCTAGAGTTCTCTAATACTGAGCATTCTTCTGTTAAGCGAGCGGCTACCATCTTTCTAGCACATCAGTTTAGATTTATAATAAAATAGGCTAATGAAGTTTTTGCGCATTATAGGGTGGACGTCGGTCGTCCTCCCATAGAAGCGATTCTTTTTAATCAAGAAGACATAATGCGTTTACGATCTTTAGATCATGTTGCTTATAATGAAAATCTTAGAAAGAGGGTTCCTACCGATGTTCTAGTTGATAGGATTTCTGAACTTAATGATAATTTTTCTATTCAAAACAACGGGTTAGGTTTTCCTCTTGAACAAATGCTCATGACTTTTTGCCAAAAGAACACTTATAATGATGAATTGGTTGTACAATATGAAGGGCCAAAGGAGGAACCAATTCCTCCCGAGCTTGAGCTTGGGGAGTTTTGTCCCATTAAATTTAGCCCTTTTGATTACTTTTTCTTGCCACAAAGAAAACTTTCTGCTGAACATAGGGAGTACGAGATGAGTTTTCGCGATTCGCCCTATCATTATTATGGTAACACTTAGATCTATTCTTGTTTTTATGCCTAGTTAGGGACATTAAACGATAGCGCTTGTTGGGAGGCAACCCAATTTTGTTTTTGTTCTTTACTTTTTGCACCTGTTTTGTAATAAATAATTCCTCTAGCCTCTGGTTAGATGTGGTTTTATGTTTTAGTTAGTGTTTGTGCCAAGTAGAACCTTTGGGAAGACTTGGGTGAAGTCTTTGCGATTTTGCTGTAAAAAACAGAAACTTTTGCGCTCACGATAATAGCTGTAATTTTTTTACAGAAGAGTGATTTTAGGTTGATTCTTTTTGAAGAAGATTAATAGACAAATTCCTCACGTTCACAAATTTATTTCAGAATTTGTGGAGTTACAGAAGTATTCGAAAGTTACAGATTACTACAAACTATTCTGTTTTTGACAAATTCTGTTTTTCGTGTGTTGTTTGCTTATTTTGATGAATCTATGAGTAGTATCGGGGGTATGAACCATAGAGAAGTTGGAATACAGTAGGTTTGAATACAATAAAAATAAGTAATGAGTTCATTGCATAACCTTAAAGTGGTGGTTTATTTTCTTATACTAACGGAGCTCATGAGATTTTCTGTTGAAGTTTTGTGTTGTGAAGTTTTCAAGATTTGGGTAAAGATTTGATGGATTTTGGAATAAGGAGTGGAAAGAGCCTAAGCTTGGGGATTCCCAAGGCACCCCAACATAAAATTCAAGGACAACCAAAAGCCTAAGCTTGGGGATGCCCTGGAAGGCATCCCCTCTTTCATCTTCGTCTATCGGTAACTTTTCATGAGGCTATATTTTTATTCACCACACGATATGTGTTTTGCTTGGAGCATCTTGTATGATTTGAGTCTTCTATTTTTAGTTTACTAAAATCATCCTTGCTTTACATAACTTTTGGGAGAGACAGCATGAATCGTGATTTATTAGAATACTCTATGTGCTTCACTTATATCTTTTGAGCTAGACAATATTTCTCTAGTGCTTCACTTATATCTTTTTAGAGCACGGTGGTGGTTTTATTTTATAGAAATTGTTGATCTCTCATGCTTCACTTATATTATTTTGAAAGTCTTTTAGAACATCATAGTAATTTGCTTTGGTTATAAAATTGGTCCTAATATGATGGGCATCCAAGATGGGTATAATAAAAACTTTCATATAAAGTGCATTGAATACTATGAGAAGTTCGATTCTTTGTGATTGTTTTGAGATATGAAAATAGTGATATTAGAGTTATGCTAGTAGAGTAGTTATGAAATTGAGAGATACTTGTGTTAAAGTTTGTGACTCCCATAGCATGCACGTATGGTGAACCGTTATGTGATGAAGTTGGAGCATGATTTATTTATTGATTGTCTTATGAGTGGCGGTCGGGGACGAGTGATGGTCTTTTCCTACCAATCTATCCCCCTTGGAGCATGCGCGTAGTACTTTGTTTTGATAACTAATAAATTTTTGCAATAAGTATATGAGTTCTTTATGACTAATGTTGATTCCATGGATTATACACACTCTCACCCTTCCACCATTGCTAGCCTCTCTTGTGCCGCACAACTTTCGCCGGTACCATACACCCACCTTATACCTTCCTCAAAACAGCCACCATACCTACCTATTATGGCATTTTCATAGCCATTCCGAGATATATTTCCATGCAACTTCCCACCGTTCCGTTTATTATGACACACTCCATCATTGTCATATTGCCTTGCATGATCATGTAGTTGACATCGTATTTGTGGCAAAGCCACCGTTCATAATTTTTCATAATGTCACTCTTGAATCATTGCACATCCCGGTACACCATCGGAGGCATTCACATAGAGTCATATTTTGTTCTAAGTATCGAGTTGTAATTCTTGAGTTGTAAGTAAATAAAAGTGTGATGATATTCATTATTAGAGCATTGTCCCAATGAGGAAAGGATGATGGAGACTATGGTTCCCTCACAAGTCGGGATGAGACTCTGGACAAAAAATATAAAAAATGAAATAAAAAAGAGGCCACAAAAAAGAGAGAAAAGGCCCAAATAAAAAATATGCGAGAAAAAGAGAGAAGGGGCAACGCTACTATCCTTTTTTCCACACTTGTGCTTCAAAGTAGCACCATGATCTTCATGATAGAGAGTCTCCTATGTTATCACTTTCATATACTAGTGGGAATTTTTCATTATAGAACTTGGCTTGTATATTCCAATGATGGGCTTCTTCAAAAGTGCCCTAGGTCTTCATGAGCAAGCAAGTTGGATGCACACCCACTTAGCTTCTTTTTGAGCTTTCATACACTTATAGCTCTAGTGCATTCGTTGCATGGCAATCCCTACTCACTCACATTGATATCTATTGATGGGCATATCCATAGCCCGTTAATATGCCTAGTTGATGTTAGACTATATTCTCCTTTTTGTCTTCTCCGCAACCACCATTGTATTCCACCTATAGTGCTATGTCTATGGCTCACGCTCATGTATTGCATGAAGATTGAAAAAGTTTGAGAACATCAAAAGTATGAAACAATTGCTTGGCTTGTCATCGGGGTTGTGCATGATTAAATACTTTGTGTGATGAAGATAGAGCATAGCCATACTATTTGATTTTGTAGGGATAACTTTCTTTGGCCATGTTATTTTGAGAAGACATGATTTCTTTGTTATTATGCTTGAAGTATTATTGATTTCATTTCAACATTAAACTTTTGTCTTGAATCTTTCGGATCTGAACATTCATGCCACAATAAAGAAAATTACACTGATAAATATGTTAGGTAGCATTCCACATCAAAAATTCTGTTTTTATCGTTCTCCTACTCGAGGACGAGCAGGAATTAAGCTTGGGGATGCTTGATACGTCTCCAACGTATCTATAATTTTTTATTGTTCCATGCTATTATATTATCTGTTTTGGATGTTTAATGGGCTTTAATATGCTCTTTTATAATACTTTTGGGACTAAACTATTAACAGAATGCCCAGTGCCAGTTTCTGTTTTTTTGGCTATTTTAGAGTTTTGCAGAAAAGGAATACCAAACAGAGTCCAAACGGAATGAAACCTTCGCGATAATCTTTCTTGGACCGAAAGCAAACCAGAAGACTTGGAGACGAAGTCGGAGAGGCAACAAGGCGGCGATGAGGCAGGAGGGCGCGCCCAGGGGGTAGGCGTGCCCCCACCCTCGTGGGCCCCTCATAGCTCCACCGACCTAGTTCTTTCGCCTATATATACTCTTATACCCCAAAAAATCAGGGGGAGCCACGAAACCACTTTTGCACCACCACAACCTTCTGTACCTGTGAGATCCCATCTTGGGGCCTTTTCTGGCGATCTGCCGGAGGGGGATTCGATCATGGAGGGCTTCTACATCAACACCATTACCTCTCCGATGAAGCGTGAGTAGTTTACCATAGATCTTCGGGTCCATAGCTATTAGCTAGATGGCTTCTTCTCTCTCTTTGATTCTCATTACAAAGTTCTCCTCGATGTTCTTGGAGATCTATGTGGATATCAGGTTCCGGCAAAACCCTTAAGGTTCAAACTCTGGGGTGCGCACGAAGATCTCTCCCTACCAAAACACGCCCTCAACCTCGCTGAGGTTTCTAAGCTAGATCGATGAACAACACAAGAGACACATGGTTTATACCGGTTCGGGCCACCATTGTGGTGTAATACCCTAATCCAGTGTGTGGTGTGGTGGATTGCCTCTTGGGCTGATGATGAACAATACAGAGGAAGAACAACCTCGCGAGGAGAGGTGTTCTTGTGGTGATGTGGATGAACTTCAGTTGTCTTGCTACTGTGGTGGCTAGCCCTATATATAGAGGCTCTGGTCCTCTTCCCAAAAATTGAGCGGGAAGGGAGCCAACAACGACCATTTTGAAAGGGGACAGCTAGTACAAGCCATCCTGACTAAAGATGGTCTTCGACTGCCAAAGACACTGGTGATGACGCCGTCTTGGGCTCCACGGTGACCTCCGTCCTACCGCTCTGCTGGTCTTGGTCTCGGTGCACCGATAAGGAAACCTTTGCTTGATGCCTCAGTACTCCGCGCCTGCACTTGCCTCCTTTGCACCAAAGAGGAAACGTGGACACTGCGCAGGCTGGCGCCCGCCTGGTCTCGATCGTCATGGCTTGCGTCATGAGCACCTCGCGAGGTACCCCTTGCCTTGATCTCTCCGCCTCCTCGCGAGCCCACCTGGCGAGGCCACCCCTGAGGTGTCCTTGCATCGTCCGCCGCGCAAGGCTTGGCCCGTCGCGAGGGTCTTGAGTGTTTGTTGATGAAGACAGGCTGTACTGGGACACTAGTTGAGCCACGCTGCAGGCCGCAGGAAGGCAAGTCTGGGGACCCCCGTTCCGAGAAAACCGATAGTAGCCCCCGGGCCCAAGGCGCGCTCGGACTTGGCTTAGCGGTGAAGCCAAACGGCAAGTGCGGAGCGCCGCGGGCCCCAACAGCCTACTGCCTTGGTCGCCGCGTGGCGATTGATGGGACGTGGGCGTCTCCGCTTCCCCATGCTACCTCGGCAACTACCGGATTTGACGAGTCCCTACTGCATGCAAAAAGAGTCATCATTACCTGTGATCGTGGAGGTCGATGGTTGGCCTCCCCTTGACTATGAATTGGAAGGGGTGAAAGCCGCCGTTGCACATCTCCTCTTGCTCCGCCTGCTTCTTCTCCCTCCTCGCTCCTGTTGCTTGCAGCGTCCCATGGCGCCCGTGAAGAGGTTCTCGGCCGCGGAGAAGGGGAAGGCTCGCATGGAAGGGCCTGGCTCTTCTCCGTCCAAGCGCGGCCGTGGTCGTCCTCGCAAGCGTCCCGCGATCCCCGCTGCAGCTTCTCGTGGTCGCAGCGGTGGCCCTTCACGCGGCGGTGGCCACCCATGTCGAGGCAGCCCAGTTGGTGGGGGAAGGTGTGCCGTGGCTGCGCAGCCTCCCCAGCCGCGCTTCCACTCGGCAGAGTTGCTGCCGGAGTTCTTTGTGTGGTCGGACAACCCGGTCGGCAACTGGTTCCAGATCCCTTGCTTCTTTGCTGGTGAACTGCTGGCTGCTGGCCCTGGCGGGCTCTGGTTGCAGGCGGACGACTGCTGTAGCAGGGCCTCCTGGGTCGCGGTGGAGATCTCCGTCGCCGGAAATGTGGCCCTGGCCCGGGGCTGGCAGGCGGTGCACCCTCCACTTCAAGTACGACGAAGACGTGACCCTCTACGTGAGGGTGTTCGGAGAAGATGGCCGCCGTGTTGGGTGCTGCCCTGAAGACGATGACAGCGACGAGGTGCTCGACCTTGGTGACGACCGTGACAAGGGCGCAGGCGAACCCGCTCCCGGCGGCAACTACAGCTTGTCGAGCTTCAGCGGCTCCTCCTCCGGTGACAGCTCCTCCAGCGGTGGCCGTGATCAGCCACCACGCCGCCGCGCCCGCTTCAAGGGCGGTGGTGGGTCGTCCCGTCGCCGCGCCCCGGTGAAGCGTGAGGCGGAGTCTAGTTGAGCTCGGGAGAACGACGCAGATCCCTCCTCGCGAGCTGTCGCAAGGCACGCGCTGTTTTTATTTTGTATTCCTCCTTTTCCTGCATCGAGAGAGAGAAGTATGGAGCCCCGTGGGGGCGTGCAATAGACTATGATCCCCTAATTATCATACTACATTTATTGTTCCTGTGCTGTGTTATGGTGTCGTTGTTATGTGCCTGTGCGTAGGAACAACTTAGCTCGGGACATTTGCAATAGTTTCCGCCTCGCGAGGTGCCTGCTTGAGGCCTCGCCTGATGCCTTAAGAGCTGCAATAATCTGTTGGGAGAATCATTTCCGAACCTTGGTCGCGAGGGTTGCCGGCTATGGCCCGGTGCTTTGTGTCGCGATGCCCGAGGGGCATGGACCGGGAGGGGTGCTCCCGCTGTGAACTCGAATGAGAGAGCCTCGCAAAAATCAGGAGAGGAAGGGCTCACGAGGGCGCCCGCGCAGCCCCCTCGTGAGGTTTGCGAGAGAGAGAGAGCGAGTCAGACAAAAGCCGAAAACAGAGAACAGGGGCAGAAGACGACAAATAGCACTAGAAGCAACTTCAATAAAGGTTCAAACAAGGGAGAACAAGCCAACTGCAGAAAGCAAATGAACAGCCGCGTCCGGCACCTAATCTAGTCTTCGACGTCTTCTCACCATCGCGGAGCTAAGTGCTGCCACTAGGCGTGGGCGGGAGCCCCCGAGGCCCGAGGACAGCACTCCAGAGACTCCGGGGCGTGTACAACCCCAACTCATTATTACGTGAGAGTGTGACGGGCGGCGAGCTTCACAGGCACTGGGCTTTCTTCACAGGCACCAGGCCGTTCTTCAGGCGGCGAGCTTCACAGGCACCGGGCCTTCTTCACAAGTACTGGGCCTTTCTTCCAGGGTAGAACTTCCGGAGGTGCTGAATGTTCCAGGCGTTTGGGATGGGCATCCCTTCCTGAGTCTCCAGGCGTGCGACACCAGGCCTGGAAACATGGACAACCTTGAACGGGCTCTCCCACATGGGCGAGAGGTTATGCAGCCCCTCCTTGGACAGCACCTGCCTGAGTATGAGGTCACGTACCTCGAGAGTCCTGGGGCGGATGTTGTGGCAGTGATACCGCCGCCACGCTTGCTGGTATCTTGCTGCCCGTAGCGTAGCTTCGCAGCAACGTTCCTCCCCCAATACAAGGTCCATCCCCCGCATGGCGTCCTACTGCGCCTTGTTAAAGGCTAGGACCCGCGCGGAGCAACTCCTGACCTCGTGAGGGAGAACCGCTTCTGCTCCATAGACGAGGAAGAACGGGGTCTCACCAGTTGGCTTAGCGGCGGTAGTGCGGATCGACCACAGCACGGACTGCAGCTTGTCGTACCAGCCCCTACCACAGGCTTCCAGCTTCTTCTTGAAGGTCCTGGTTTTGAGGCCCCTCAGGACCTCTGCGTTGGTGCGTTCGGCCTGGCCGTTACTCAGGGGGTGCGCCACCGAAGCATAGCATATCTGGGTTCCAAGGTTAGCACAATATGTTTTGAAGAGATTGCTGGTGAACTACGAACCATTGTCGGTGATGATGCGGTTAGGGACCCCAAACCGGCTCACGAGGCCCTTGATGAACTTGACTGCAGAACCAGCAGTGATGGTGCGGACGGCTTCCACCTCCACCCACTTGGTGAACTTGTCGATGGCGACGTAGAGGTAGCGGTAGCCCCCAGGCACTTGAGGAAACGGGCCCAAGATATCCAGCCCCTAGACCGCGAACAGCCATGAGAGTGGGATGGTCTGCAGGCCCTGAGCTGGGTGATGGATCTGCTTGGCATGGAATTGGCAGGCTTCGCAGGACATCACCAGCTCGGTCGCGTCGTTGAGTGTTGTGGGCCAGTAGAATCCACTGCAAAACGCCTTGTTGATGAGGGTCCGTGATGATGAGTGGTGTCCGCAATCTCCATCGTGTATGTCAGCCAGCAGCTCCTTTCCCTGCACCCTGGAGATGCAACGTAGGGAAACATCATTTGGCCGCTTCCGGTATAACTCACCATCCTGGATGCAGTAGGCTGTGGCCTACCGGGCCACGCGTTCCGCATCCTGCTCTTTCTCTGGCAACGTCCCTTGCATCATGTAGTCCTTGAATTCCGTGGTCCAGCATCCCTCTTGAGGCTCCAGCGCAAAGAGTAAGCGTGTTGTCGAGGTCGGGCCGCAGGTCGGGGCTCTTGTGGCAAGTGGCTGAGGGAGTTCCTCCCGAGGCTGTGCTGTGCTTGAAAGTGACGGTGCCCCTGATGGCTTCAAGAGTCGTTCCTCGAAAACGCCAGGCTCCTGAGGCAGCCGCCTGGATGCCCTCCTGGCGATGTCATTAGCCTCTTGGTTGGTGCCGCAGGGCACATGCTGCAACTCCATCCCCCAAAACTGCTTTTCCATCCTACGCACCTCTGTAAGGCACGCTTCCATGTGCTCGTCCTTCTGCTCATACACCTTGTTGGAGAAGTTGAAGAGGAGCTGTGAATCGCCCTTGATGATGAGGCGCTTCACCCCCAGTGCTGTTGTAGCTTTCAAGCCTACTATGAGGCCCTCATACACTTCTATGTTGTTGGAGACCTTCTCGCCCTGCTGGAAATAGAGCTGCACGGCGTAATAGAGCTTGTCCTGAGTGGGGGATATAAGCACTGCACCAGCCCCCGTGCCCTGCCGCGAGAATGCTCCATCGAAGTACATGACCCAGCCATCTGGTGCCTCACTTCCTGGGGAGAGTGACCGTTCCTCGCCTGCTTCGAGCCTGGTGCCTCTGTCCATTCCGCCACAAAATCTACAAGTGCAGCTCCCTTGACGACCCTGGTTATGCTGAACTCCAACTGAAACGCTTGCAGCTCGATGTTCCATTCGACGACCCTTCCAGCAGAGTTGGGGCTCCTAAGTACCCTTACCAATGGGTAGTCCGAGACGACCTTGATGGGGTGACCTTGAAAGTAGTGCCACAGCTTACGCGAGGCCACCAATAGCACGAGCAAGAGCTTCTAAGGCATGGGGTATCGTGCCCTTGCATCCGCAACACCGTGCTAACGAAGTACACCGGATGCTCGACGAGGGTAGGTGTGCTGACGAGGTCTGTGCCCTCCGGAGGGTGAGGCGCCTCCTGAGACGATGGAGCCCCCAGCGCCTGGTTGCCTGGCGCGGCCCCTTCATCCCTAGGGGCGTCTTCCTGCTGAGGCTGGTCTCCATCTGCCGAGGCCGTGGTCCTCACGAGGCCTTCTTGGTCTTGTGCCGCCGCGGCTGGGGGCGTGGCCGGTCCTGACGCAGCCTTGACCTGGCGCTCCTCCCGAACCGCCACTAGAGCTGCGCTGGCGGAGTAGGGTGTGGCGGCGAGGTAGAGCACCAGGGGCTCGAGAGGGTGCGGTGCCACCATCATAGGAGGGCTGGTCAGATATTTCTTGAGGTCTTGAAACGCTTGGTCGTCCTCCTGTGTCCACTTAAATGGGCCCTTCTTCTTCATCAGCTTGAAGAAAGGCAGGGCGCGCTACCCCAGCTTGGAGATGAAGCGTCCTAATGCAGTTATGGTCCGGCGAGCATCTGTATTTCTCTGAGGGTTTGTGGTGGACTCATGTCTTCGATTGCCTTGACCTTCTCCGGGTTGGCCTCGATCCCTTTGTGGGACACGAGGAAGCCTAGAAGCTTGCCGGAAGGAACGCAAACACGCACTTCTCCGGGTTGAGTCGCAGGTCCACCTTGCGGAGGCTCGCGAAGGTCTCCTCTAGATCCTGGATCAAGGTCTTCGCCTCCCGAGACTTCACCACAATGTCGTCGATGTAAGCCTCGGCATTTTTCTTGAGCTGTCGGCCTAAGGCGATGTGCATCAGTCGCTGGAAGGTTGCGCCCGCGTTGCGCAACCCGAATGGCATGCAGGTGTAGCAGTACACCCCACATGAGGTCAGGAAGGTTGTCTTCTCAACATCTTCTACCGCCATCTTGATTTTGTGATGACCCAAATACGCATCCAAGAAACACAGCAGGTCGCACTCAGCGGTGGAGTCAACAATTTGGTCGATGCGGGGGAGCGGGAACTGATCTTGAGGGTAGGCCTTGTTGAGGTTGGTGAAGTGGACACACATGCGCTCCTTTCCTCCCTTTTTTGGCACAACAACAGGGTTTGTCAGCCATTCAGGGCAGGGAACCTCGCGAATCCCACCTGGTGCCTCTAGCTTGCGGGTTTCTTGGACGTTGAAGGCCTGCTTCTCGGTGGACTATCGCCTTGATTTCCGCTTCATGGGGCGTACATTGGGGCACACATTCAGGTGATGCTCAATCACCTCCCTTGGGACCCCCACTAGCTTCTTGGGTTCCCATGCGAACACATCCTAGTTCGAGCACAGGAACTTCGCCAGCGCCTCCTCTTGGTCGAGGTCGAGGTTGGCACCTATGGTGAAGGTGGCGTTTGAGGACCCGTCCTCCTCAACTGGCACCTGCTTGGTCTCCGCCTTGTCCTCGGTGAACAACTGCTTCTTCTTGGTCGGTGCAGCCCCCTTGGCCTTGGAGGTGTCCATGTCGGCAGGCTGTGCTGTTGCGTCTGTCTTGAGGGCGAGTTTGAGTGCCAGCAGAGCATCCTTGGTATCTCCAACTATGGTGAGGACGCTGCTGCTCCCGGGCATCTTCATGAGGTTATAGGCCGGATGAGTCACTGTCATAAACTAAGCCAAAGCTGGGTATCTGAGGATGGCGTTGTACGGGAGGCTGATGCGGGCGATGTCGAAGTCGATCAGCTCCATGCGGTGTTGTCGTGGGTGCCGAAGGTCATAGGGAGGCGGATCAGCCACAGGGAGCTAGAGGAACCGCCTCCAATGCCCGAGAAGGGCTCGCTGGGTCGGAGCCATTCCAGCGGTACATGGAGGAGGGTGAAGGTCTCCACCGAGAGCATGTTGAGGCCGGCGCTGCCGTCGATCAGGGTTTTGGTGACGACCACCTGGCAGATGGTAGGCGTGCAGAGCATTGGGAGCACGCCCGAGTAGGCGGTGTTAACGGCGTGATCGTCCGAGTTGAAGGTCAGGTCGGCCTTGGGTGCCGTCCAACCCGGGGGAGCTCCTTGCCACGTGAGGGCGGCGTCGATCTGACGAAAGAACGGCTTGGTGTGGCGGTCTGAGGGTGGCGCCTGCGAGCCGCCCAGGAGAGCTGCGACGACTGGGGGCGCCGGTGCCGCATAGTGGGTGAGGAAGAGGTCGCGCAGGACGTGTTACATAAGATGTTAGCAGGTTGAGCAGCCAAACGTGCGGGACGCTGGTGAGGGCCATGGGAAACCAGTTGGCCCTGACCTTGTCATCGCCTCCGGCCTTGAGGACAGCCTCCTCGTACGCCAGTAGGAAAGCCAGTGGGTCCGTCGCACCGTCATAGCGCGGCGGCATCTTTGGCTTGAACTTGTGCGTCCACTGCACCTGCAGCAAGGCAGGGGCCAAGGCTCGGAGCCCCCTGGCCCCAGCGCTGGCGCCGGCCACCGGAGCCAGAGGCGCATTGTCCGCCATGAGGGCAAAGCGTGGTGTTGGTGGAGAGAGGGATGATGGAAGGAAGAGCTCCGGCACACCCCTACCTGGCGCGCCAAATGTCGGATATCGGGTTTCGGCAAAACCCTTAAGGTTCGAACTCTAGGGTGCGCACGAAGATCTCTCCCTACCGAAACACGCTCTCAGCCTCGCCGCGGTTTCTAAGCTAGATCGACGAACAACACAAGAGACACAAGGTTTATACTGGTTTGGGCCACCATTGTGGTGTAATACCGTAATCCAGTGTGTGGTGTGGTGGATTGCCTCTTGGGCTGATGATGAACAGTACCGAGGAAGAACAGCCTCGTGAGGAGAGGTGTTCTTGTGGTGATGTGGATGAACTTCACTTGTCTTACTGCTATGGTGGCTATCCCTATATATAGAGGCCTTGGTCCTCTTCCCAAATATTGAGCGGGAAGGGAGCCAACAACGCTCATTTTGAAAGGGCAGAACTAGTACACGACATCCTGACTAAAGGTGGTCTTCGACTTCCAAAGGCTCTAGTGATGACGCCGTCTTGGGCTCCACGGTGACCTTCGTCCTACCGCTCTGCTGGTCTTGGTCTCGTTGCACCGATAAGGAAACCTTTGCCTGATGCCTCGGTACTCCGCACCTGCTCTTGCCTCCTTTGCACCAAAGACGAAACGGGGACACTGTGGAGGCTGGCACCCGCCTGGTCTCAATCGTCATGGCTTGCGTCATGAGCACCTCGCGAGGTACCCCTCGCCTTTATATCTCCGTCTCCTCGCGAGCCCGCCTGGCGAGGCCACTCCTGAGGAGGCCTTGCGTCGTCCGCCCCGCGAGGCTTGGCCGCTCGCGAGGGTCTTGAGTGTTTGTTGATGAAGATGGGCCGTACTGGGCCACTGATTGAGCCATGCTACAGGCCGCAGGCAAGCAAGTCTGGGGACCCCCATTCCTAGAACGCCGACAATCTATTAAATGTAATACTCTTTTGCGGTGGGTTTGCCGAGATCTGATGAATTGTGGATTTATGATCAAGATTATCTATGAATATTATTTGGTTCTTCTCTGAATTCCTATATGCATGATTTGATATCTTTGCAAGTCTATTCGAATTATCGGTTTAGTTTGGCCTACTAGATTGATCTTTATTGCCATGAGAGAAGTGCTTAGCTTTGGGTTCAATCTTGCGATGTCCTTTTCCAGTGTCGGTAGGGGCAGCAAGGCATGTATTGTATTGTTGCCATCGGGGATAACAATATGGTGTTTTCATCATATTGCTTGAGTTAATTCCTCTACATCATGTCATCTTGCTTAATGCGTTACTCACTTTTTATAAACTTAATACTCTAGATGCATGCTGGATAGCGGTCGATGTGTGGAGTAATAGTAGTAGATCCAAGCAAGAGTCAGTCTACTTGACATGGACGTGATGCCTATGTTCATCATCATTGCCTTAGATGTTATCATAATTACGCGCTTTTCTATCAAATGCTGGACAGTAATTTGTTCACCCACCGTAATACATGCTATCTCGAGAGAAGTCACTAGTGAAACCTATGGCCCCCGGGTCTCTTTTCCATTATATTGCATCTCTTTTCCATATCATTGAATCTTGTTTACATCTTGCTAGTTTCCGATCTATTATTTTGCAATCTTTTCTTTCCAATATATACATAAAAAATACCAAAAATATTTACTTTGTTATCTCTATCAGATCTCACTTTTGTGAGTGACCGTGAAGGGATTGACAACCCCTTTATCACGTTGGTTGCAAGTTCTTGATTGTTTGTGCAGGTATTCGGTGACTTGTGCGTTGTCTCCTACTCGATTGATAACTTGGTTCTCAAAACTGAGGGAAATATTTATGCTACTTTGCTGCATCACCCTTTCCTCTTCAAGGGAAAACCAACGCAAGCTCAAGAGGTAGCAGCGGCCGCGCTTGTGCTCGGGCTTCACTGCAAGCATGATAAGGACTTTGTGCTTGACGTCCTTGCCCTTGGCCTTGCCGTCGTTGAGCGCAACGTCAGAGTCGTTGTGGAGGAAGAGGCGGCCTTCCTTGGCCTTGGCACACTTGTCGCCGAGGTTGAACAGCTCCAGGACCGAACTCAGGTCATCTTTGATGGCGAGCTTCTCGCACATTCGAACGTCCTTGACACCATTGGTGAATGCCATGATGATGGCTTTGTCTGAAGCACATGGAATCTTGTGGGGAACCTGGCTGAAATGTTGAATGTACGTGCGGAGGGTCTCACCAGGGCGCTACTTCACGCATTGCAGGTCATTCATGGTGAGGGCATGGTCGTGAGTGCCCTTGAAGTTAGCAACGAACTGCTCAGAGCGTTCGCTCGACAAAGATATCGACTCCTTGGGCAGGTTCATGAGCCCGGAGCACGTGCTGTTCTTGAGGGCCATGGGGAACTAGTGTGTCATGACCTTGTTGTTTCCATTTGCCGCCTTGATGCTCAGCGCATAGAGCTGGGCGAACTCCATGGGGTCTGGGATGTAGTCATAGCGCGGGGGAAACTCTGGCTTGAACTTGACGGTCCAAACCACCTGACGCAACTCATGAGTGAAGGTTGGGCATCCTACACGACTCGAGGGGACGCCACGTGCAAGGGGGGCTCGGTTCCGATGCTCAGCTGCCGCGACCTCCTGGACGATTCGGTCCTGGCGCTGGCAATTCTGCTCTAGGAGCACACGCGCACCGGGTGGCACGCGATGGACGATCTGACAGCTGGCTTCATCACAGGCTAGCGGCGACGCCCCACAAGGTGGGTCATGCGGCCGTATGTCACGCCAGGGCTCGACATCATCATTGCACAAGGGAGGAGGCGGCGTCGCGCTGTGTGCTATGTCCCCAACATGAGATGGTGGAGGGCAGAGCGAGTGGGAGGGCATGGAAGCCTCCCCGGCGGCATTGACTAGCTCGATGATGCGGCCGAGGCAGACGTCATAGCCGGTGTCGGCTAGGCGGTAGCGGAGCAGATCACGTGCCATGAGTAGCGCAACCTGTGCGTTTGTCTGCACACGGAGTCCACGGGAAGAGGAGGCCATAGCGGTAGCGAGTGAGGGTGTAGCGGTGCGGTCGTCGAGCTGCACGGAGGGGTGCATGGAGGAGTCCTGTTGCTCGTGAGCGGCGGGGTCGGTGGCAGCCCTGCGCCTTGGCGGAGTGGCGGTGGTTGCCTCGGCCCGCGGGCTCCATCTGGGTGATGCGAGCTGCTCAACACTCGGCACGAACACCACGAGCATCAGCCATGGAGTTGGGGAGGCGGTCATCACGGCAGAAGCGGAGCGGAAGTGCGGCAGCGCACCACTACCCGGCGCGCATAATGTTAGAATTAGGGCTCCAGGGACCCAACAAGGTTCGAACTTTGGGGTGTACTTGCTGTACCAGCTACTCTTTGCCCCACGACTCACAACCTCATGACAATGCTCTAGCATGCTCGAGCTGGGGAAGAAGGACAACGGATAACGAACACGGTAGTTTACCCAGGTTCAGGCCACCTTGTGGTGTAAAACCCTACTCCTTCTTTGTGGTTGGATTGCCTCGCGAGGGAGGATGAACACGAGTATAAAAGGGGGGGATGGTCGACCTCCTTCTACGTCGGCACCCTGCCCTTACTTATACTAGCCCTGGTCCTCTTCACCCGAAACCACTTCGGGAGAAGGGTCACCACAATGGCCAGTTTGAAGGGGGCATGGGTGTAGTCTATCCTAACAAAAGTCGTCTTTTCCTGCAAAAGACCTTCTGTCGTGATGCGTCGGTGGGCTCGATGGTGTCCTCTGTCCCGGCGATCCCGTCCTCTTGGTCTTCTTGCACCGCACATGTTACTTTTGGGGATTGCTTTGGGAACCGGTGCGCTGTCCTTGCTCCCTTAGCACCAAAGAGGAAAGCCTCCTCATTCAGGCCTACTGGTGCTCCTCTTGCTTCGCTCGTTGCCACGCACGTCACCAACGTGAAGACACAGGGCCGCGTGACTCTGTCGAATGGTCCTTGACTCGTATGTCTCCGTGAGGGGCCTTAGCGGGCAGCCTCGGGGAGCCGCCCCACGAGACTCCTGGTGACACTTGCTGACGCACGCCTGAAGCTCTGGCGGTGGGTGATGACCCACAAGTATAGAGTATCAATTGTAGCTCTTTTTCGATAAGTAAGAGTGTCGAACCCAACGAGAAGCAGAGGGAAATGACAGTAGTTTTCAGTAAGGTAATGTCTGCAAGTGCTGAAACTATAAGTAGCGAGTAGTTTGATAGCAAGATAACTTGTAACGAGCAAGTAATGATAGTAACAATAAGTATGCAGCAAGGTAGGCCAATCCTTTTTAGACAAAGGATAGGCCAAAACGGTCTCTTATAACAAGTAAAGCATTCTTGAGGATACACGGGAATTTCATCTAGTTACTTTCGTCATCTTGGTTTGATTTGTGTTCGCTACTTTGATAATTTGATATGTGGGTGGACAGGTGCTTAGGTGCTGTTCTTACTATAAAAAACCTCCTACTTATGATTAACCCTCCCGCAAGCATCTGCAACTATGAGAAAAGTATTAAGAATAAATTCTAACCATAGCATTAAACTCTAGGATCCAATCGGTCCCTTACGGAATAGTGCATAAACTGGGGTTTAAGTTTTTGTCACTCTCGCAACCCACCATCTATTTACTACTCCACAATGCATTACCTTAGGCCCAAATACGGTGAAGTGTCATGTAGTCGACGTTCACATGACACCACTAAGTGAATCACAACATACATCCTATCAAAATATCGAACACATATCGAATTCACATGATTACTTGCAACATGATTTCTCCCGTGACCTCAAGAATAAATGTAACTACTCGAAAATAATCAACATGCTCATGATCAGAGGGGTATTAAATAGCATAATGGATCTGAAAGTATAATATTCCACCAAATAAACCATATAGTAATCAACTACAAGATGTAATCAACACTACTGGTCACCCCCTCACACCAATCTATAGTTTCGGTAACAAGATTGAATACAAGTGATGAACTAGGATTTGAGATGAGATGGTGCTGGTGAAGATGTTGATGGAGATTTCCCTCCCAAAGATGGGAGAGTTGTTGGTGATGATGATGACGATGATTTCCCCTGCCGGGAGGGAAGTTCCCCCGGCAGAATCGCTCCACCGAAGAGCAAAGGTGCTCCTCCCTAAGTTCCGCCTCGAGACGGCGGTGCTCCGTCCCGAAAGTCTCCCCCCTTATTTTTTGTAGGTCAAAATGACTTATATAACAGAAGATGGGCAGTAGAGGTGGGCCGAGGAGAGCACAACCTACCAGGGCGCGCCTGGGCTCCCTGGCACGCCCAGGTGGGTTGTGCCCACCTGGTGGGCCCCCTCTAGTAGTTCTTTGCTCCAATATTTCTTAAATATTCCATAAAAAATTCTCCATGAAGTTTCAGCTTGTTTGGAGTTGTGCAGAATAGGTAGCCCGACGTAGCTTTTTCAGGTACAAATTTCCAGCTGCCAGAATTCTCCCTCTTGGTGTGTACCTTGCAAATTATGAGAGAAAAGGCATTAGAATTAATCCAAAAAGCATTATTACGGATAAAAACATTATAAATAATAGTAAGAAAACATGATGCAAAATGGACGTATCAACTCCCCCAAGCTTAGACCTCGCTTGTCCTCAAGCGAAAACCAAAATCGAAAAACATGTCCACATGCTTTGAGAGAGATGTGTCGATAAAAACAAAAATACGGACATAGAAGCATCACGTTGATTATTATAACAACAACAAAATTGGACATAGGACTTTTATCATTGAACTTGCATCATATACTTCCCATGAATAAGTAACAGTTCATCATATAATTGAAGTATAAAGCAAAAACTCTATTAAAAACCAACAAACTATGTTCTCAGTCAACTTTGCAACTACAATTCATCATCTTTTCAGGAAGAGTCATGTGTTGGAGCCTTTTAGCAAGTCCACATACTCAACGACCATATAGTCTTCTATGATTGCTAACACTCACCTCGTACCCATGAGCAAAACGTTTCAACCAGACACCTAGAAATATAGGGGCTTATAGTTTCGCCTCCCAACATACTCACCTCAAGGGTGATGTCAACAATAATAACTCATGCTATCTATATTCAACTAGACATATGTGCCTAGATCTTTCCTCACCACACGATGCTTGCCAAAAGAGAAAATAAAAAGGAATAGAAGGAAAACTTTGACTCTTTGCATAAAAGTAAATACATGAAAGTAAAATATAGGCCCTTCGCAGAGGGAAGCAGAGGTTTCCATGCGCTTGTTTGTTTGCATGCTCAATCCCTTAGTGCAAGAGAACGTCACGTGTATTGCCCCTTAAGACGACAACCTTTATTATGCAGTCTGTCACTTTTATTCTTTGTCATCCAAGTTCATACAACACTCAATTTTCTCTTACACTAAATGACCTCACATATTTAGAAGCAATTTTTATTTCCTTTTTGCACCGATGACAACTTACTTGAGGGATCTTTCTCAATCCATAGGTAGGTATGGTGGACACTTGAAAAAGATTTGGGTTTAAGGGTTTTGGATGCACAAGTAGTATCTCTACTTGGTGCATAATTTTTGGCTAGCAAGTATAGGGGGCAAGCATCGCATGTTAAAGGATCTATGACAATATGACTTCTATGTGAATATAAATATACATAAATCATTAAGTTGTCTTCCTTGTCCAACGTCAACAATTTTGGCATATAATATTTTGGTGAGGGCTCACAATCACAAAAGATTTCTAGGATAGTATATTTATATGTGAATCTTCTTTTCCCTTATTAATTCTTTCATGAGTTGCATCATTGACTAATGCTCTGTTTGTCTCTAATAAAATTTCCTACTTATACTTTTCCTTATGTGGTGCTATCACCTACCATAGGATTAGTATATGGTCTTATTGATTTATTTCCTTTCTTTTCTTTTATTTTCTTCCTTTCTTATTTCTTTTCTTTATTTGCAACATGAAAGTAAAGAAAGCAAAACTCAGACTGACTTTATTATATAACTTGCACACGATCACGAGGATAGATCACTAAGCATACTCTCAAATAAGAAAGGATCAAACTAATTTTATTTCATCTACAGAAAAAAGATCGAACTAAGATAAGTAAAAGCAAAAAGATAGTTGGATGATATTACCAGGTCACCTCCCCCAAGGCGGAAGCAAGGGGAGTGCCCATACTCGATACTTAGTTCTTCTTTGGTGGTGAAGAAGCTTCTTCGTCGTCCTCTGCTAGTAGTGCTTGTGTTGTCACCGGGGATGGATTTACAGTAGCTTCCTTGCCCTTGCCTCCCTTGACAGCGTCCGTAAGCTCCTCCCTCTTCGTCTCGATCTTCATGAGCCAAACATGTTCTTCCATGTTGTTGGAGGAGCAGGAAGACATGATGCCTGGCTTGATAAATCTGACCAGGAAGGAACAACAAGAAAAGAAAATAGAGGATTTCTTCGTGATACGGTGGTTAACAGGTTCGGGAAGTATATATAGAATTTTTATCTTGCAGGACAAGTATACAGAAGAAAAACATAGTTCGGAAGGTGCCCCAGGTGGGCACAACCCACCCGGGCACGCCAGGCATGCCTGGCGTGCCCTGGTGTCTTATGCCCACCAGGGGACGTTTCTTGGGAGTTTCTTTATTTCCAAAATTCTAATATATTCCAAAACTAACAAAAAATATTTTTGTAGATTTTTCGGAGACCGTTTACTTACCGTATCACATACCTTCTTATTTTGACGATCCTGGGGTGTTCCGAAAGGACTCTTTTATGTGTTCTTCCGGTGTCAAAGTTAGGATAATATTACTATCAACATTGATAGGCGTACCTGAGATATAATGCTTTATTCGTTGCCCATTGACAACCTTCGGGTTAGTGCCTTTGAAATTATTTATTTTCATGGCTCCAGACCGGTAAACCTCCTCGATGACATATGGGCCTTCCCATTTCGAGAGGAGCTTTTCTGCAAAAAATCTAAAACGAGAGTTGTACAAAAGAACACATTCTCCGACTTTGAACTCACACTTTTGGATTCTTTTGTCATGCCATCTTTAAATTTCTCTTTGAATAATTTTGCATTTTCATAAGTCTGGGTTCTCCATTCATCTAAAGAGCTAATATCAAATAACCTCTTTTCACCGGCAAGTTTGAAATCATAGTTGAGTTCTTTAACTGCCCAGTATGCTTTATGTTCTAACTCAAGAGGCAAATGACAAGCTTTTCCATAAACCATTTTATAAGGAGACATACCCATAGGATTTTTATATGTTACCCAAAGTGCATCATCTAGTTTCTTAGACCAATTCTTCCTGGACCTATTGACTGTCTTTTGCAAAATTAATTTTATTTCTCTATTGCTAAGTTCAACTTGACAACTAGACTGAGGATGATAAGGTGATGCAAAATTAATTTTATTTCTCTATTGCTAAGTTCATACTTGGAAAGCACTTTAGGAAAAGCACCATGAATAAAGTGTGAACCACCATCAGTCATTAAATATCTAGGGACTCCAAACCTTGGGAAAACAATTTCCTTAAGCATTTTAATAGGGGTGTTGTGATCAACACTACTAGTTGGAATAGCTTCTATCCATTTAGTAAAATAATCAAAAGCAATCAAAATATGTGTATACCAATTAGAGGAAGGAAAAGGTCCCATCTAATCAAATCCCCAAACATCAAATGGTTCAACAGCAAGTGAATAATTCATATGCATTTCTTGACGATTACCAGTATTACCTATTCTTTGGCATTCATCACAAGATGATGCGAACTTATAGGCATCCTTGAAGAGAGTAGGCCAATCAAATCCAGATTGCAATACCTTGTGAGCAGTTCTATCTCCAACATGATGCCCTCCATAAGCCTCTGAGTGACATTTCCGTAGGATTTATCCCTATTCATGCTTGGGTACACAACGTCTAGTAATACAATCTACTCCTTTATAAAGATGTGGGTCATCCCAAAAGTAATGTCTTAAATCATAGAAGTTTTTTTTCTTTTGTTGGTATGTAAAGCTAGGAGGTAAATATTTAGCAACGATGTAATTAGCATAATCAACATACCAAGGAGAACTATTAGCAACATTTATTGGAGCTAACTGCTCATCAGGAAAACTATCATCAATAGCACATTTGCAAGCCTAGAAAAGTTATCTGTTACGGGGTTCTCAGCTTCTTTTCTATCAATAATATGTAAATCAAATTCTTGTAACAAGAGAACCCAACAAATAAGTATAGGTTTAGCATCTTTCTTTTCCATAAGATATTTAATAGCAGCATGGTCTTTGTGAATAGTAACTTTGGAATAAAAAATATAAGGTCTAAATTTATTGCAAGCAAACACCACTGCTAAAAATTCTTTTTCAGTAGTAGCATAATTTCTTTGAGCACTGTCTAGAGTTTTACTAGCATAATGAATAACATTCAATTTCTTATCAACTCTTTGTCCTAGAACAGCACCAACAGCATAATCACTAGCATCACACATAATTTCAAAAGGGAAGTTCCAATCAGGTGGTTGAACAATAGGTGCAAAAATTAAGGCTTTCTTGAGTGTTTCAAAGGCTTATAAACAATCATCATCAAAAACAAAAGGAACATCCTTTTGCAAAAGACTAGTGAGAGGCCTAGAAACTTTAGAGAAGTCTTTAATAAATGTCCTATAGAAACCAGCATGACCTAGCAAACTACAAATACCTTTGATGTCCTTAGAACATGGAATTTTCTCAATTCCATCAACCTTAGCTTGGTCCACTTCAATACCTCTTTCAGAATTTTTATGACCCAAGACAATGCCCTCATTAACCATAAAGTGGCACTTCTCCCAATTCAAGACAAGATTTGTTTGTTCACATGTTTGCAAAACTCGCTCAAGATTGCTTAAACAATCATCAAATGACGTCCCATAAACAAAAAAGCCATCCATGAAAACCTCAACAATCATTCCACAAAAGTTAGAGAATATAGTCATCATGCATCTTTGAAAGGTAGCTGGTGCATTACATAAACCAAAAGGCATACGTCTATAAGCATAGGTTCCAAAGGGACAAGTAAAAGTAGTCTTTTCTTGATGAGGTTGAGATACAGGTATTTGTGAAAAGCCAGAATATCCATCAAGGAAGCAGAAGTGTGTGTGTTTAGATAATCTTTCAAGCATTTGATCAATAAAAGGCAAAGGGTAATGATCTTTTCTAGTTGCTTTGTTTAATTTTCTAAAATCAATTACCATTCTATAGCCTGTAACAATTCTTTGTGGAATAAGCTCATGCTTATCATTAGGAACAACTGTTATACCTCCTTTCTTAGGGACACAATGAACATGACTTACCCATCTACTATTAGCTATGGGATAGATTATACTTGCTTCCAGAAGTTTTAGTATTTCCGTTCTTACCACTTCTTTCATCTTCGGATTTAACCAACGTTGATGATCAACAACTAGTTTAGCATCAGGTTCCATATTAATTTTGTGCTGACATAGAGTGGGGCTAAGGCCCTTTAAGTCATCAAGAGTATATCCAATAGCAGCTCGGTGCTTCGTTAGAACTTTCAATAATCTTTCTTCTTCATGTTCTGAAAGTTTGGCACTAATAATAACATGATATATCTTCTTGTCATCAAGATAAGCATATTTTAAAGTGTCTGGCAATTGTTTTAATTAAAGAATAGGGTCACCCTTAGGTGGAGGAGGACCTCCAAGAGTTTCAATAGGCAAATTGTGTTTAAGCAGAGGATGTTGTTCAAAGAAGTTCTTATCTATTTCATTTCTTTCATGCATATGTAAATAATTCTCATGGCCTAGCAAGTATTGCTCTAAAGGATCAGTAGGTGGCACAAAAATAGAAGCAAGACCAATTAATTCATCCTTACTAGGCAGTTCTTTTTCATGATGATTTCTACTAAACTTGGGAAAATTAGACTCATAAGACTCATCACCGAAGCTAACACCCACAATTTGTTTCTTGCAATCTATCTTAGCATTTACTGTGTTCAAGAGAGGTCTACCAAAGATAATGGGACAGAAGTCATCTTGCAGGGTACCAAGAACAAGAAAACCAGTAGGATATTTTATTTTCCCACACAACACTTCAACATCTCTAATAATCCCACAAGGTGATATGGTGTCTCTATTTACATGTTTAATAGTAACATCTATGTCTTCTAACTCGGTAGGTGCTATGTCTTTTATAATTTCTTGATATAGAGTGTAAGGAATAGCACTCACACTAGCACCCATGTCACATAAACCATGATAATAGTGATCTCCTATTTTAACTGAAATAACAGGCATGCCAACAACATGTCTATGTTTATCTTTTCCATCAGGTTTAGCAACTTTAGCAACTTCTTCACAAAACTAAATAACATGCCCATCCATATCTTCTTCCAAGAGATCTTTAACCATAGCAATGCTAGGTTCTACTTTAATTTGTTCATCAAATTTGGTGTTCTAACATAGCTTTTGTTAACCACAGTTGAAACTTTAGCATGTTCTTTTATCCTAACAGGGAAAGGTGGTTTCTCAATATAAGCAGAAGGAACAACTGGATCAACATTATAAAGTATAGTTTCTTCTTTAACTGGTAATGGTTATTTAATTTCATATTTAATAGGTGGGTGATATTCAAACCACTTCTCTTTAGGAAGTTCAACATGAGTAGCAAATGATTCACAAAAGGAGGCTACTCTCTCAGAGTCAAGTCCATATTTAGTGCTAAACTTTTGAAAAGCATCGGTATCCATAAAATATTTAACACAATCATACATAAGCTTTATACCTGACTCTTTACCTTCATCAAGTTCTCAATCTTCAGAGTTGCGTTTAATTCTTTCCAAAAGATCCCACTAGAATTCAATAGTTTTCTTCATAAAAGAACCAGCACAAGAAGTATCCAGCATGGTTTGATCATTACGAGAGAGCCGAGCATAAAAAATCTGAATAATAATTTCTCTTGAGAGCTCATGATTGGGGCATGAATATAACATCAACTTAAGCCTCCCAAAACTAGAGCGATACTTTCTCCTTCATGAGGCCAAAAATTATATATCTAATTCCGATCATGATGAACTAGATGCATCGGATTTTTTTTTATGGAACTCCAATTTCAAACGATTCCAATTCCATGATCCAATACCATCGCATAGCCTATACCATGCCAATGCTTTTCCCTTCAAAGATAAAGGGAAAACCTTTTTCATCACTTCATCCCTGGGTAAACCTGCAAGCTTAGACAATCCACAAATTTGTTCCACATGTATCAAGTGCATATCAGGATGTTTAGTTCCATCTCCTGCATAAGGATTTGCTAGCAGTTGTTCTATCATACCTGAAGGGATTTCATATTCAATATTTTCAGTAGGTGCAGTAGGTTGAGGAGTAACTAATTGTGGTTCCGGACGAGGTGAAGATACCCTGAACAAACCCCTCAAGGGATTGTTTTCCATAGTAACAAGTGGCAATAAATTTTAGCATAATATATAAATGTTTCCTTACCGAATTCCACTTACCAAAGGCGCTTCACTCCCTGGCAACAACGCCAGAAAATATCCTTCATGACCCACAAATATAGGGGATCAATTGTAGCTCTCTTCGATAAGTAAGAGTGTCGAACCCAATGAGGAGCAGAAGGAAATGACAAGTAGTTTTCAGTAAGGTAATGTCTGCAAGTGCTGAAACTGCAAGTAGCGGGTAGTTTGATAGCAAGATAATTTGTAACGAGCAAGTAACAAGAGTAACAATAAGTATGCAGCAAGGTAGACCAATCCTTTTTAGACAAAGGACAGGCCAAAACAGTCTCTTATAACAAGTAAAGCATTCTTGAGGGTACACGGGAATTTCATCTAGTTACTTTCGTCACGTTGGTTTGATTTGTGTTCGCTACTTTGATAATTTTATATGTGGGTGGACCGGTGCTTAGGTGCTGTTCTTACTTGAACAAACCTCCTACTTATGACTAACCCTCCCGCAAGCATCTGCAACTACGTGAAAAGTATTAAGAATAAATTCTAACCATAGCACTAAACTCTAGGATCCAATCGGTCCCTTACAGAATAGTGCATAAATGGGGGTTTAAGTTTCTGTCGCTCTCGCAACCCACCATCCATTTACTACTCCACAATGCATTCTCTTAGGCCCAAATATGGTGAAGTGTCATGTAGTCGACATTCACATGACACCACTAAGGGAATCACAACATATATACTATTAAAATATCAAACACATATCAAATTCACATGATTACTTGCAACATGATTTCTCCCGTGACCTCAAGAACAAAAGTAACTACTCACAAATAATAAACATGCTCATGATCAGAGGGGTACTAAATAGCATAATGGATCTGAACATATTATCTTCCACCAAATAAACCATAAAGTAATCAACTACAAGATGTAGTCAACACTACTAGTCACCCCCTAGCACCAATCTATAGTTTCGGTAACAAGATTGAATATAAGAGATGAACTAGGGTTTGAGATGAGATGGTGCTAGTGAACATGTTGATGGATATTGCCCTCCCCAAGATGGGAGAGTTGTTGGTGATGATGATGACGATGATTACCCCCTCCGGGAGGGAAGTTCCCCTGGCAGAATCGCTCCGCCGGAGAGCAAATGTGCTCCTGCCTAAGTTCCCCCTTGAGACGGCGGTGCTCCATCCCAAAAGTCTACCCCTTATTTTTTCTAGGTCAAAATGACTTATATACCAGAAGATGGGCACCAGAGGTGGCCCGAGGAGGGCACATCCCACCAAGGCGCACCTGGGCTCCCTAGCGCGCCCAGGTGGGTTGTGCCCACCTGGTGGCCCCCCACTGGTAGTTATTTGCTCCAATATTTCTTAAATATTCCATAAAACATTCTCCGTGAAGTTTCAACTTGTTTGGGGTTGTGTAGAATAGGTAGCCTGATGTAGCTTTTTCAGGTCCAGATTTCTAGCCGCCAGAATTCTCCCTCTTGGTGTGTACCTTGCAAATTATGAGAGAAAGGGCATTAGAATTACTCCAAAAAGCATTATTATGGATAAAAACATTATAAATAACAGTAAGAAAACATGATGCAAAATGGACGTATCAGTGGGCCAGCCTTGGGCCTCCTGGTGGACGCCGAGCATTGGGCCGCAGGCAGACGGGCCTGGGTACCCCTAGTCCCACGGGCCCGACAGATGATAACTATGGAACAATGTTAACTCCTGAACAAGTCTCTTATATGAACTAGGGAACAACCTTAACTCCTGAACAAGACTCTTAAGAGATCAACATGAATATACAATGACATATGATAATCTACTTTTCATGCTTAGATGAATAACGAAGCCATAAATGTTGCACACAAGTAAGATGAGGGTACAACCTATCTGGCTTCCATCCATAGGAGTGAGCATCATCTGCTGACTTGTTGATGGCCCTGCGGTTGTTGTGGTTGTCCATGTCGGTCAGACACATTGGAGGCAAGGAACTGTTTAGTGGGGACTATAGCTCCCTTCTGGTGCATGCTTTCCTTGTTAGAGCAGCTGCGGTAAGAAGGGAGACAGTGTGGCTGAAGATGCAGAAAACACACAATGTTAAGAATGACAGATATCTCTGATACGAAGAAATACCCTAAGAGATCAACACTAAGGCATGAGACTGGTCACACATTTGTTGACTGAAAACTAAATTGGGGTCGCACACAATTTTTTGGTACAGTCCGATCTACACCGGATGGCTGGATGGCCGTCTTGTGCTTCCCGAATGACACTATTCAGGATCTTCCCCGAGGAGCCAGTGACCACCGGTAGAGCAGCCTATCTCCGCCATCCCTGGGCATGACAGCTCTGACCAAAACCCCACCATTGGCCCACTGCACTACCGTGGCGGTGCCGCCCCCGGCCAAGCCACAAAGACTCGTTGTCATCCAGATCTGGCGGCGGCAGTACCTTCACCCCTCGCAACACTAAGATAGGCACCTAAGCTCTACTTCCACGACGAACCTGCGCCCTGACACCCCTACGATAGACACTGAGACACTGCTGCCCCAGCCAACTAGCAACCTAGGAGCTCCGCCGCCTCGAGGGGTGCTACTTCCGTCCATTGGGAATCGACCTCCCCAGAATAAAAATCCAGGCGACTGATGCCTAATAAATAAAGTGATTTAAGACGAGTGTACGACCTATCTTGCGGCCCGGTGAAGTAGGAAGCTCCAGCTGCCGAGTCGGTGAGGCTGACACGGTTGTGATGGCTCCTAGCGCTGGAGAATGGATATGTCACGATGGTCAACAACTACGGGGAAGCAGCGCCGGGGCCTAGACGCGTCCGAAGTTGGAGCCGCCATGCACAACGGTGCAGGTGAATTGGCTTAGGTACGGTTCATCCTGTCGTCATCGAGGCAGCTCCGATAATACGAAGTAAGAGGCACGAAGCTGAGTGCACTACGACAAATGGACAACGGCTCTGGCATTGCAAAGGAGGGCGGCAGTGAATTTTGTGCGGTGGGGGTACCATGGAGGAGGGGCTGAGGTTCGCAGCTGGGGAGAAGGCGATTTAGCGCCAACGGTGTATGAATGGGGAATTGGGAGGGGAACCATGTCTTACAGACTCATTTGTCTGAAATGTGGGGTAAGTTATAGTTCTACCCCTACCTTTTGGCTTGTGAGCTCGGTTCTGAGTCTTTAGGGTCAGGGATAGTAGGGTAACTTTGCTTCTCCAAATAGTGGATGCCAGCAATTTTGGGCGAGGAGGGCGTGTTTTGAAATAGTGGGTGCGAGCGATTTCAGCCGAGGAGAGGGTGTTTTTCTGCCCATGGTTTATGAATTATTCGGCGCCTGCCATTTTAGTCGAGGAGAGGATGTTTTTCCGCCCATAGTTTATGAATTATTCGATACCTATAATTTCAGCCGAGGAGAGGGCACGCTTGGATGAAGTTACAAACCTACCCTCGATGTACAATGGGACAATTGATGCGGGTCCCAGATAGGCCGGTAATTTCGCATCTCCCATTTATTTGCTTGAGCAAATTCGACCGAGCAAAGGGTGTTTAGCGGTTCGTTCAAATTTTGGGAGAACAAGCATCCACGTCTACCTTACCAAGTCGATTCGAATCAAATTTTGAAATATTAGCTTGCCACTTCTTTTTTCAATGGTGAGATGATGCTCGGGAGTAATGTGTTTTTACATGCTCGTTGCTACCGATTTATTTGACAAATAGTTGACCCACTCAAAAATGGGAATCAAACCCAAAATGAAATATCTCGATTCAATGAAATAGCCCATTTACCCATTCAAAATTGTGGACTAAATCCAAAATTGCACACCTCAATTCAGTAGCATGTTTTATTATAGTACTCCATGAACATGCTGAAAGTCAAATTAATGAACTTGTTTGATACACATATCTCCGTTCATGTGTGGACTGCAAACACCATGTTCTCCAATTCAAAGATTTGAATGCAAATTTATATCGAATCATGGTTTCTATCAGTCTTCGATGCATAAATGCGACCTCTCCCCTCTCCTGGACTTCCGTTCTCTCTCTAGCCGACAATCTTCATGTCTATCACGCACATACAAACACAAACCTTGTCGGTCCCTCTCCCTCCCTCCGTCCCTCCCTCCCTCTTTGTGTGTGTGCGTGCTGTTCTTTCTAGTTCGCATGCACACTCCATGTATAGGTCTCTCTCGCACACAATGTATGACCCTCTATTCTAAGCTAAATATCTAGGGTGCACTCATTGTACGTACATAAATTTCCTAGCTCGTTGTCCGTAACTCTGTCACGCACCACTACGCTGTCTTGTGGCTATTCCCACTCTCTCTCGAGCTCTTTATCTCCCTAGATCACACATGCACATGCATATCTCACTCGCACTAGATAGACCCACTAAAACTCTCTCTCTCATTCTGTCTCCATCTCACACGCACACGCACACAAAATCTCCTGCCTAGCTAAGTATGACTATCTCTTGCTCCATTGTTGAAACATGCAATCCCCCTAGGTATATGACTATCTCTCAGTCTCCATCACAAACACATGCATTGCCTCTTCCCTCATTTGGTCTCTCTCTCTCTCTCTCTCTCTCTCTCTCTCTCGGGGCATCTTTCTATCACACACACACACCTCATCTCTCGATCTCCTACCCATATAGTCCCCTCATGATCTCAAGGGGATCTCTCTATCACAAACACGCCCTCTCTCCGTCCCCATGCCTCCATCTTCTCCATACGTCCCTCTCGACCTCTGTCCCTTGTTGGCCAGACCTCTATTGGACAGGTGCTATGGGGGTCTCTCTCTCCACTGCAAACAACCACACACTAGCTATCTCCATGTATCTCGTCACCTCGCTTTCTATCTGGAAGATGCATGCATGATATGTTTGCATAACACACACATACACTTCCTCTCTATTTTTATAATGTGTTGCCCCTTTCTCTTTCACACGCACACTCTTTTTGCACATTCACTCTTTCTCCTTAATATGCACTCGATCTCTCACGACTTAGGTACTCTCTTCGGTCCATAGCATATAGATTTTTTGTAAAGTCAAACCTCACAAAGTTTGACCAGGTATGTGGAGAAAAACATTTACATCTAAAACAACAAACATATATCATTAGATTCATCACAAGATGTAGTTTCATATGATGTATCTTTGGTATTGTAGATATAAATAATTTTCTCTGTAAACTTGGTCAATTTTTCCAAACTTTGACTTTAAAAAAATTTATATGCACTACATTATTGAAGAGAGGGAGTATCTCTTTCTCTCTCTAAACTCTCTCACGCACCACTCAGCCATATCGGGTTTCCTCTATCTCTCTCAAACTTTATATCTCCCCAGGTCGCAGATGCACGTATGTCACCCGCACTACACTGACCCATCTAACACTCCCCCCTCATTCTCTCTCTATCTGACACACACCCCCTAAGTACTACAATCTCTCACTCCATCATAGGCACATGCACTTCCCCTAGGTATGGCTATCTCTCACTGTTCATCACGAACAGATGTATTGTCTCCTTCCATCCCTATGTCTATCTTGATCTCTCTAGGGGTATCTTCTATCACGCACACACCTTGTCACTAGATCTCCCACCCATGTAGTCCCATCACGATCTCGTGGGTATCTCTCCATCACAAACACACACACTCTTGCTCCACATGCCTGCATTTTCTCCATACATCCCTCTCGACCTCTCTTCCTTGTTTGCCAAACTTCTCTTGGCCACGTGCTAGGGGTCTTTCTCTCTCGGTTGCAGAAGACCACACTCTATCTCCTCACCTCTGTTCCACTCTCGAAGATGCATGCATGATATGTTTGCATAAGACACACACACTTTTTCTCTACTTTATCGTGTGTTGTCCATGTCTCTCCAAACACACACACACACAACACACACACTTTTTGTGCACTCACCCTTTCTATTTCACACACACATACTCTCTCTCTCTCTAGTTAGGTACTCTTTCACGTCCATAACATATGGATGTTGTGAAAAGTCAAACCTCAGAAAAGTTTGACCTGGTATATGCGGAGAAAAACATTTGCATTTTGAACAATCAATAGATTACATACAAGATGTACTTAGTTCATATCATATATCTTTGGTGTTGTAGATATAAGTAATTTCTTTATAAACTAGGTCAAAGTTTCAAAAGTTTGACTTCTCAAAAGATTATAGGCACTACATTATCGAATGAAGGGAGTACTCTCTCTCTCTCTACTATCTCTCACGGGCCTCCCCTCTCACTCGATCTCTCTTTACCAGTGACTAGCCAACCAGTCTACATGGTGCCTTGTCAGCTTGTATTCACTATCTGGGTGTGCTGGCCCATGTGCCAGTGTGTACAAATTAATAAATTTGAGGCCTATCCAACACGAGGTGAAACAAACAAAGTTGAAACCACTGGCGGTAGCACCCCACACGCTACTAAATTGAGTACACACTTCTTCCGCGTTAATACACACACTACTACAACACACACACTACACCACTGCCTGGCATGCATGCAAGGACGCACTCGCGCACACCCAACACACAATACACACCAGCACACATGCAAACCGGCGACGCCGTCTGCTGAGATGGGCGACGAGGCAGCGAACAAGCGAAGGACGCTTGAGCCAAATCTACACACGACAAGCCTGGACTTCATTAGCAGCCTCCCCGATGGCATGTAGCTCGTCATCATCGCCCTCCTCCCCACCAAATCTATTGTGCGGACCACCCTACTCTCCAGGCGATGGCGCCCCATCTGGCGGTGCGTCCCCCTCAACCTCACCGTAGACAGATGCCTCTGCGATGGGGATTGCAAATGCATGGCCACAGTCTCCAAGATCCTTGCATCGCAGCCTGGGCCAACTAGATGCCTTGACATCAACATGTTCAGTACCAACTGCAAGGTCCAAGCCAAGTTAGATGAGTGGTTCTTGTCCCCGCCCTAGATCAGCTCAAGGAGGTCAGGTTTGAAGGTGGACAATGTCGCTCTCTGCCGCTATCCACGCTCCGCCTCGTGCCAATGCTGCGCCGCTCCAGGTTCATCTCCTGCTATTTTCCCCAGATTAATGTCGCGCCCGCTCTTCTTCTCCCTAAACTCAAGAAGCTCGACCTCTTAGACATTGGCATCTCGAAGGAGGCTATGGAGCACTTGCTCCGCGGTTGTACTGTGCTTGAGTAACTTTGTCTTCGGCAGATCCACGGGTTCATTAGCCTCCACATTGCCTCGACGAATCTCCGATGGATTGATGTGTCTTGCTGGCCTCGCAACAAGACATTACTTGGGAAGAGATCAGTTGAGCTTTTTCATGATATGGTCATTGAGAATGCGCCTTTCCTTGAGATGTCGCTTGTATCTGATCTAGGAGGTCTAACAAAAACCAGGGTCATTAACGCGCCAAAATTGACAGCGTTAGCCCACTCAGCTGCCAAATTCTATGAACGTTTTATTAGATCCATAATCGTTCATGTACAACACTCTTCTTCTTCTTCTCTTCTTCTTGAAATTCACATTTTTTTAATTTTTTCTTTATATATGTTCGACTGTCATCCAGAAAATGATTCCCACAAGCTTGATCCAGTCTGTGCGCGTAGTGAGGATATTGGCAATAAAATCTATCGGCCCCAATATGGATCAAGTTGTTGGATTCCTTACGTGCTTTCCGTGCACGGAGAAGCTACTCATCAAGGTGAAACTCCTTTCCTATTAAACGTGAACCACAATGAAGCTCAGGTTTTTTTCGTAATTTTTCCAAGTTACAATGACAAGTGTAGTGTTCAAAACTGCATTTAAGAACTATATTCTGAAAGAAATGTTTTTAGTATTTTTTCTTAGGAGATCACCTCCATTGTTCTTTTGATATTGTAGCCAAGGCTAGTCATAGTGGGAAGTAACTTAGACTAGCATCCACAATGTGCATTTTTGTTACCTCTATAGCTTGCCTCTAGGCCTCTATAGCTTGCCATCCGTCCTGGTTTATTAGTCTCCTTTGTAATTTGTGCTAAATTTTGACCAAAGATTCAACTGACAAAATGTTAGTGCATGCCAACAACAATTATATCATTGGATCCATATTTGCACATAGTTTTCAATCACATATTTTTTGGTGACATGCATGAATATTAGTACATTGCAGCATTTTTGACTAACCTTAGCGATAGCAATGTGGACCCCAGCTTAGAGGCAATGGCGCCTCTAACCACTCTGGATGCCCTAAGTACTACGTCCGTCCTGGTTTACTAATCCCATTGGTATTTTGTAGTATCAAATTTTGACAATAGATTTAACTAAAGGAATGTTAATGCATGTCACTAAAATATCATTGGATTCGTATTTGACCATAAATTCCAATGGTATAATTTTCGGTGACATGCATTGACATTTTCTTACGTAAATCTATGGTCAAAATCTTACACTAAATACGAAGGGAACCTATAAGCTAAGCCTTTTTTTGTTGTTGTAGCCAAGGATAGTCATAGTGGGAAGTGGGTTGTAACCTGGGACCCACTAACCTACCTCTAAGCTCATTTGAAAGCTTCGCGGGGTGCTTCCTCTAGTATAGTTTTAAAGTTGGACCCACAATTAAACGAAAATGAAGTGCTAGTACTAGAGTATTCCTACCCAATGGCTTATTATACTGGCAACAAATGCTCACATTGTGGCCAACCTCTTCACATGCTCCTAGGTAAAATGAGTAAATGAGAGGAAATTAAGAGAAAGAGAGAGAGAGAGTGAAACATTATCACTAGCCTTAGAGCCAACCCTATCATATGAGCCAATGATATTGGTAGCTCTTGATGACATGGCAATCTTATATAGCTAGATGCTCTAATATGTTCTCTTCTTTTGCTGAAAAAAGACCGGAAGTGAAAAATGTGCTGCAGTATAACAATCTCATTGAATGCCTTGATCTCCATCTTACAGAAATTGATTTGATCGATTACCAAGGCACCACATCTGAGATTAAATTGGCTAGGTTCTTTGTTTTGAAGGCAAGTGTGCTTGAGGTTTAGTGTTCTCTGGCGCAACAATGAATGGTGTGCTGATCACCGCAAGCGTCTGAAGCTGAATGACAAAGGATCTACAAAAGCTGAATTTGTTTTTGAAACAACAAGTGACATGAGAGTTGAAAGTTTATTTGCCGATTAGTGACTTCTCAGGGGCGGTGGATTTTAGTTTGTATGATAATGCTGCATCCACCTAAAGTAACAGAAGTTCTTACATAAACTTCATAGTAATTCCCTCTTCGTAGGTGCAGCATTACTCCTAGCATTTGTAATATCAGTTTGGACCTTGTAATGTTACAACTATCCAGCACGAGGTACTATGTTATGATAAATTTTCGCGTGCATAAGTGCGGCAACATATACCCATTACAATATTTATTATAACTCATGGTAACGCACGGGAAATTATCTACTCCCTCCGTTCCTAAATATAAGTCTTTTAGAGATTCTAATATGGACCATATACAGAGCAAAACGAGCGAATTTACACTCTAAACTACGTCTATATACATCCATATGTAGTCCATATTGAAATCTCTAAAAAGACTTATATGTAGGAACGGAGGTAGTAGAACACAGCTAGTTGTAAGCAGGGTATCTCTATAGCCTGATGATAATGACTGCACACGGTGAGGCTGGCTTTGGTAACCTGAAAAATGCCGCCTACACTCAGGTGTTCAGTGCAGGGTCTTGTCAATTCATTGTGAGGACCATTACATAATAATTTGACCAACGGGTAGTACATTGGCATATCACTAGAGTATTTTTTTAATAATGATTTTAACATGTGGGAGGGAGTGTGAGTAAACTGGCCTCAATAGACGGTAAAATCGCGAGCCACCGCATTTTCAGAGAGACGAGGAGCAAGAAGTGATACGAGCTGGTGGATTACTAGAGCTAGGTGTCGCATGGAGGCCAAGAAATATGGTGATAGCATGAGGTGGGGCATGTACTTATGATGTAACTACACTGGGTTGTCGTGTTTCCGACTCTTCTGGTCTACTATATGCAGAGAAGAATGGGTTGATTTTATATCGTTGAATATAAACTATTAAGAGTGCATACACTCCATTGCGAGGTTCCTTGCTCCTTGGTCGTCGAAAAGCGTTCTTCTTCGTTTTGCCGACACATGGGACATCCAACATCCAGGTACACGTGTCATGCAAGAAAATGGAGTAAGTAGTAGGAGAGACTCACCAACGGCCATGAACGTAGGTGGAGTACGTGAACAAATCACCAGAAAAAAGGAGTATGTGCATGAAGAGAGGAGGTGCACGCACCGATGCATGTACTCTTTGCCTCTTTCCCTAACATGCACGCACGAGTACACAGTGAGCTCATTTCTGTATGAAGAGGAAGTTCACGTGATAATTTGACGAGTGTTCTAGTGGTTCACTTAGTGGAGGGTCAGGAACCATGCGTGAACGAATCAAAGTTCGACCATGACGCGGTGGCGCATTATTTACAAATTAAGTTATTCTCTTCAATGACATGTATGCAATATTATTTTCTTCAATGGAACACGACTCATGCATGCATGCAAAATCAAAGGGGCAAGGGTGATGATGAACAACTCCTCTGTGATTGTTGACCCCTCCGGTAGAGTGCTGGAGAAGGCCCCTAGATTGGATCTCGTGGTTCTAGAACTTGCGGCGCCAGGAATTGTGTTTCGTCAACTCCCCTAGGGTTTTTTGGATTTTAGAGTATTTATTGAGCTGATAGTCGGTGGAGAAACCTCCCATGGGCCCCACTACCCACCAGGGCATGCCTGGGGGCCCTGACACGCCCTGGTGCCTAGTGGGCCCCATAGGCAACCTATGGTGCACTTCCTTGGCCCCCTAGGTGTCTTCTGTCAAGAAAAAATTCTCCAAAAAGTTTCGTGGCATTTCGACTTCGTTTGGTATTGATATTCTGCAAAGTTAAAAACAAGCAGAAAACAACAACTGGCACTGGGCACTTTGTCAATAGGTTAGTCTCAAAAAATGATATAAAGTTGCTAGTAAATGAGTACTCCCTCCGTCCCAAAATAAGTGTCTTGATCTTAGTATAAAATTGTACTAGAGCTAGTACAAAGTTGGGACACTTATTTTGGGATAGAGGGAGTATAAAACATCGAAGAATGCTGCACGGAATAATAAAAAATTATAGATACTTTGGAGACATATCAAGAAGCAGAAAGCAGTGTGAGAAGAGAGACAAGGAGAAGGCTCAACAAGGTGCAAGTGGGTCCGGCAAGAAATGTGGTAGCCGAGGAGGTCACTGCGACAAGGCTAAGTAGGAGAAGGAGAAGCCTCCTAGAGGCCACAAGAAGAAAGATGATTATGATGAGGAGGAAGAGAATGATGATGAGTCTAGTGAGCATGAGTTCCAGAAGGCCACAAAAACGATGTGCATTGACGGAGGTCCATCTTTGCACTCCTCTCACCACCAACTCAAGTAGTGGGTGCGTGAGATTAATGCAGTAGAACTAGCAATCGATGCCTAGGAGCCATTGAGATGCTCCAACACGCCCATCATCTTTGACGCCGAGGACCACCCCGATCACACAACTGCGGTCGGGTGCTTGCCGTTGTTGGTTTCACCAACAATACACAACCTCAAGGTGACGAAGATGCTGGTTGATGGTGGGGCAAGTCTAAACTTGATCTCACCAGATGTGATCAAGCGGCTACAAATTTCTGATGAAGATCTCTAGATGCTTAAGACTGGTACATTCCAAGGGATCAATGTAGGAAGGAGTCAGCCGAAGGGCAAAATCACCTTGCGGGCGACGTTTGGCAGTGAGCTCAACTACACGATAGAGAAGATTGTCTTCAATGTCATCAAGATTCCGTTGCTGTACAATGGAATCCTTGGATGCCCGGTGCTGGCAAAATTCATGGCGGCATCCTACTATGCCTACAACACGTTGAAGATGCCAGGGCCGATGAGTGTCATGACCATCCATTCTGACAAGAAGGATGCACTGATCTGCATGGATTAAATCTACTGGGATGCAATTGCAGCATCTGCCGGCAAGGCACTTGCTCCTACCGACAAAGCTCCCCGACATCGGTGTCAAAATCAGTGAATCTCGGGTACAGGATCCCGAGCTGTGGATCTTGGATCAATGCGTAACAAAGGATGAATGAGATGATGTTTACCCAGGTTCAGGTCCTCTCGAAGAAGTAAAAACTTGCATCCTCCTTGATTATATTGAAGTGTATAGGATGATTACAAAGTCGATCTACCACAAAATCAGATGAACTAAATCCTAGGTGCGTAGGATGATGGTTCTTCTTCTAGCCTCTATGGACTAAACCCCCTGGTTTATATAGACACAAGGGGTACTAGGGTTACTCACAGTCGGTTACACTAAAGAGATAAACATGCCGATTTTCCCATATTGACTTCGAGGACACACCAAGGCTTCAAAGGTTCCCAGTCCAAACATGGAGCTGCCTTATGGCTCGGCCTTCTAGTAGTTGCAAACCAGCCCGCTTGTTCGACCCGTAAGAGATAGGCCGGCAGCCCGAGGGGCCCTTAGTCCAAGACTCCCTCACTAGCCCCTGAACTAGCCTCCAACGCCGGAGTCTCATGAGTCCTGGAATATTCGCAAGCCTAAAGTCTCCATCTTGCGGGGCGAGTTCTTCTCCCCTGTTGTGTTCTGCACAATCCACCATGGCCAAACCTTCAAGGGTCACCTAGTCGAGTTCAGCCATGTGATACCCGGACTATGTTTGGATTCCCAATTGTTAAGCGTTTCTTAGACTCGAAAGCCAACCACTCAAGTGTGAATAGTGCCCTCCCCTGACAACCTTTTACCGAAAGGACACAACCGACCACAAACACTGAACCATTGTGAAAACTCAATTCACGTTTCGAGGCAGTTCCTCCATTCGCATGTCCCATCAAGATGGTGATCATGCCCCATTTTTAAGGGATATGATCAATGATTTTGGTTATCCCACTCGTGCATAACGACACAATTATATCAGGAAGCGGCGAGGTCTATGGCGCTATAAAGGGTCTCTAGGTATTAGGGAAGCTTATAAAAGGAAAACCGCCTCTGTTTCCCATACACGCTTTCCCCTTCCTCTTTTGCCATCGCCTTCCCAATCTACTAAGCTCCAGCGCCCTGACCCCTTCTTCCACAGGAATCCCGTCCTAGCCACTTCCTCAATCTGGCCATGGCTAGATCTGGTTTGAAAGGCAAGTGGGAGGCCTCCATCGTCATCACCAACAACGACATTGATGATCTGAAGCGTGTCGGCTACCTCCCGGCCGACGTCGCTCACCGGGCTCTGGAGGAGGGCCAGGTCATCCCCACACCTCAACCAGGCGAGAGGATGGTGTTCATCCCCCAATTCATCCGGGGGTTGGGCTTTTAGCTCCACCCCTTTGTTAGGGGGTTGATGTTCTTCTATGAGCTAGATTTCCATGATCTCGCCCCGAACTCCTTTACGCACATATGGTCCTTCATCGTCATCTATGAGGCCTTTCGGTGGGTGTAGCCACACTTCAGCCTATGGCTAAAGGATTTCAACATCAAGATGAAGATAGCCGATGGCCAACAGGCAAACTGTGGGGGGTGCAATGATCAGCAAGCTCGGCCGAGTCGAGTGGCGTGAGGGTACCTTCATAGATACCGTTAAAGTGTGGCAAAACGAGTGGTTCTATATCATCGAGCCATGCGATGCGGGCTGGGCAGTAGCCCCTAAATTTAGATCCAGACCACTAATAAGACTAACCTCATGGACCAAAAAGAGCCCCGACTGGGGGTCATCCACGGAGGTGGAGGCGCTGTAGAAACGCGTCTCCAGCATGATAAAGGCAAATGCCAAGATGATCAACATGGTCCAAGTGAATCTCTGTTGACGCCTCCTACCTTGCCAACAAAGGGCCGCTCCAGTGTGGTCCTACAAGCCCGAGGACCCAGCCACCATGCTCTTCTTCTATGGCATGACCCATGACAAGATGTGGAAGGTGTTGTTCAAGCCCCAAAAGGAGTGGCCATCCAAGGAGGAAGACATCGGCATTGATGTCGCACACCCTCCTTGGGAGGTAATGAAGTTTTATCCTTTTATGTTCGGATTTTTGCCTTTAAACAAGGAACTTGACTCCTTTCTTCCTGCATTCGCATAGCTGGTTGGAAAAGGCAGTGAAGATCGACTGTCCGGCCCTTCTACATGAGGGCCCCAGGTCGGCTCTGCTGGTGGAAGTGTTGACCGTGGCGCCATATAAGGCGCCAGACAAGAAAGAGAAGAAGAATATTGAGATGAGGGAGGCCCGAGGGGGGATCCACCCAAGGAGGTATCCGGACACCAAGTCCAGGGAAACCCAAGCTCCCTACACTCATGAGGGGAAGTAGGAAGAGTACGGGGAGGAGAGTGACTCCTCCCTGTCCAGGAACATTGCGGCGACGGACAACACCGAGGAGGAGCAACCTCCTGATGCCCTGAAGAAGCAGCACAGGGCCAAGTTGGTCCTGTTTGATGACAGCTCGTGCCCTGCCAAGGAGACCATGACTTCCGAAGAGGTTCCACAAAGGAACCCCAGGGTCAAGCCCCCTGCCCAAAAGTATGAATCCAAAGACTCTCCGGGCATTTGCCCTAAGGCTTATTACTAATCATATGCATGTTTTTCATATTGCAGCCCGCCGCACAGCCTCCCCACTGATCATGTCTCGGAGGGGAATTGTCGGCCAGCCGAGCTAGAGGAGAGTGGGACCATGTCACGCTCTACACCTGCTCTAATCATCGGGGAGACCGGGAAGGTGTTGTCCCAGAAGACCACTCCTGGCTCAAACATGGAAGGCGGGGTGATGATGTCATGGCCAAGGTTAAAACCTCGATCACCGAAGACTAGGAGTGGGGATCCCTCCTAGTGAATAAAGAGGGGGAGATGAGCCAATCTAAACCCTCCCCAAAGATGGTTCCGGAGCCCCCAAGGCCCACGGAGTCATCCATCCCGACCTCCACTGAAGGGGGAGCCGGGGACCCCACCACCTGCGCCAACCACCGGAGAGCGTGTCGTGGCTGGGTGGTCGAACGTGATGGCGGAGGCTTTGAATAGCTCCTCCATTGTTGCAGAACACCGCTATCGGATGACGGGTTCCGCAAACCCTTGAAAGGTTCGAACTTTGGGGTGTGTGCGGAGATCTTAACCTACCTAGCCTACCTACTTGCAATCCTCCTAAGCCTAGCGCGTCGAGCTCGAAGAGACAAAGAGACACGGCAGTTTATCCTGGTTTGGGCCACCTTGCGGTGTAATACCCTACTCCAGCATTTTGGTGGATTGCCTCGAGGGGCTGAGGATGAACTAGTACAGTGGATGAACTGGCCTTCGGAGGTGAGGTGTTCTTGAGTTCAAGAGAGCTGGTGAGGTGGTCAGATGAGAGTGGATCCCCCTTCTATGGTGGTGGCTAAGTCCTATTTATAGTGGCCTTGGTCCTCTTCCCAAATGTTGGCGGGAAGGTATCCCACAACAGCCTGATTTGATAGGGGATAAGTAGTACATCTTATCCTGACTAAAGTGGTCTTCGCCTGCGAAAAGCCCCTGGCTGTGATGCTACTTTGGGCTTGGTGATGACCTCCTTCCTGCCGTCCTGGCGGTCTTGGTCTTGTTGCACCAGAATGGAAACCTTTGGTTGATTCCTTGGGACTCCGCACTTGTGGCTTGCCCCCTTTGCACCGAAGAGGAAACTGGAGCTCTGCGCCCGCTGGCGCCCGCCTGGCCTTGGTCGTTATGGCTCACATCAGCTGAACCTCGTGAGGTGCACCTTGCTTAGAACTCTCCGCCCTCATGAGCCAGCCTTAGGAGGCCGATCCCCTCAGGGGTCTTGGTGTCGTCTGCCTCGCGAGGCTTGGCCCCTCGTGAGGGTCTTGAGTTGTTGACGCTGAAGCTAGGCCGTACCAGGCCATTGATGGAGCCACGTGGTGGGTCACAGGCAGTCAAGTTTGGATAGCCCCATATCTAGAACGTCGACAGTAGCCCCCGGGCCCAAGGCGCGCTCGAACTTGGCTTCCAGGCAAAGCCAAAGGGCAAGTGCAGAGAGCCGTAGGCCCTAACCTCCTACGGTCTTGATAACGTGTGGCAATTAATGGAACATGGGCGTCTCCACTTCCCCATACCTCCTTCATATCCGCCAGGCCTAGTGGTCACCCGCTACCAGAGCAGCTCGCCCTCGCAGGTTGTCGCGCTTGGCCCTCGCTTCTTCTTCTCCCAATCTTGCAGCTCCGAGCGTAGATCCGGCGCCGGTGCCTTGCCCCTTTTTCCAGCTTCCATCATGGCCCCGCAGCCGAGGAGAAAAAAGGGGAAGTCGCGCGCCCCGGCCGGGCCCCCACTGGCCTTGGAGCCAGCTCTTGAGCGGTCGACGGTGATCAACCAGGAGGTGCTGGACAAGGTCCACCATGCCCTTGCAGCCGATTCCAACGAGTGGAAGGAAACGGACATCCATCATACGTCTTGGCGTGTGGGTGAGATAAGTGCCACTGAGATCGCCATCTATCTCCATGCTATCCTTTTGGGTCTGATTCCCCCTTTCTCTCCCTTCTTCAATGCTGTAATCTCACATTACCAGATCCACCTACTTCATCTGGATCCCTGCTCTATCATCCTCCTTGCCGTCTTCGCCTTCCTTTGCGAGGCCATGTTCGGCATTTGTCCTTCCGTGGCCATGTTTCGCCATCTCTTATTGCTCCGATTGGTTGATGCTCGCCAATACTTAGGATGCAAGACCTTTGAAGCTGTGGCCGCAACCGCCGACTCGGGGATCGACTTCAAGCTCTCGCCCGCTTCGAAGGGGTTCCGGAAGTAGTGGCTGCTTACTGATGCTGGTACGTGTAGTCCCCTGCTCCTTACTCCTAGGGCGCCGGCCATGCCTAACTCCGGTTGGGGGCACATGAAGCTTTCCGACCGGTGCCTTACGTGCATCTGGAAGAGGTTGGCGAGGCTGCAAGGGCTGCAGGTGACGGCGCCGATGGTGGTGAGGAATTCGTTAGGCAGCGCGTCTCCCCCCTCCAGCGCCATTCTCGCCCGATGTGGGACCTTGCTGGCGTCGGGGATCCCATGAGGCTGCAGAAGACGTCGCTGACCGCTGAGACCTTGAGCATGGTGCTTGAGCTCCTGACGGGCGAATCTGAGCCCGCCGACCTTCCAGAAGACGGCTGCCTCCTCCATCAGTGCTCGAACAAGACAGCCTTCGTGGGGCAGATGCCCCTATTCGACGAGTGGGGGTTGCACCTGGAGGGCCTCGAGGGGCCTCGTGAGAACCCCGTCTTCGTGACTCCCCTGCTTCTCGATCCTGCTGCGTGTGCCCCAAGTGTGGAAGCATGGGGGCGCCCATTGTCAGCAGCTGCTGAGGGTCCCTCCGGAGACCTGGCGCCGCTGGGGGCCCGGGAGATTGGGACTCCCGAGACCCAGAAGGGGGGAGCCGTGGTGTCAGCGCAACCCTATGCTCCAGAGGTAGAGGCTCCTAAAGCTCGGGGTGATGGCTTCAAGGCGGCTGCCGATGGCGAGGTGCCCACTAACGGCTCCGGAGCCGTCGCTCAGAAGACCCTGCCGGGCGCTCTTGCTCCTGGGGCCTCCGACCCGGACGCTTCGCCGAATGCTCCTCCTCCCGAGGTTTGTCCATCAGGGCCCGGTCGGCCCCGCCTGAGCCTCGAATCGTTCCTGAAGAGGAAGAGATCTCCGTGCCGTAGCGACGGCACCCGTCGACCACTGAAGCTGAGGAGATATTTGGCTGCAGACGAGTAAGTACTTTCGCTCTTGATTCCTTGCGCATCGCGTTCTCTCCTAACCAGGGCCTTGCAAGGTTACCGTGACGAAGAAACCTCGGGAAGCTAGTGCCTCCAAGGATCCTGGCTTGACCCCAGCACACAGCCCCCGGTGCCCTAGCCCTGTGCAAGGCGCGGGGCCGACTCCGGCCGCCGGTGTGCCACAAGGGGGCCCCGAGCCCGAGCTTCCTTCTTCCTTTCCGCGCGGCCCGGTCTGCAGGACGAGAAACGCACCGACAATCCTTCCTCTGGTCATTGCTGGCATGCGAGCGCCTCTTGAGTGGCCTTCTTCTTCAGGTGGCGGAGCTACACCATCCAGCCCCCGGCCGGGGGCAGGCGAGACGCCCAGTGCCTCCTCGGCAGCCTCTGGGTCTGAAGAAGGCCTTGGCGATGCGTTGGCTCTTGCACGCGGGCGCAGTGCCATTCGCTTTGAGCTCTTCGGCGAGGCAATGCATGCGATGGTCTAGCTTGGCGGGGAGCTTGCTAATGTCGACACTAGGCTCGAGATGGAGAGCCGCCGCTTGGCGCATGAGTGGCAGCAGCTGAAGGTTGCCATCAACCTTGGGAAGCTTCCGCGCGACCTCACTTGCAACTTCTCGCGAGGCTTGTGCCCGCGCCATGGAGGAGGCCGAAGCTGCCAACCGCCGTCGCGAGGTGGCCGAGGAGCGGGAGCTCCTGTCTTCAAATGCTGCCCTTGAGCGACAAGTTGAGCAGCAGCGCGCCCTCCTGGCCTCTTCACCAGACAAAGCAGCCTTTGCCGAGGCAGAGCTCCTGAGGCGCCATGTCGACCTGGCGTTGGAGGCGATGGAGCACAGCATGGCGTTGGAGAGGTTGGAGGTGAGGGAGCGCCAGGCTGCTGCGGCTGAAGATGTTGTCGCCGCCCGAGAAGCTCAGGTTTAGCTGGAGGTGGAGGAGAGGGTGGCGAACGCACGCGCTGATTTGGGTGAGGGGCACCGCCTTGATATGGAGCTGCTCAAGGCCGAGCTTGAAGGCAGGACTGCCGCCCTGAAGGCGAAGCTGCAATCCGCAGAGCAGCGCGAGAACACCGCCCAAGAAGCTCTGACCTCTTCTGAATCTGCCTTGAGTTCTGTCCACGCCGAGGTATCCTCCCTTCAGCAGCAAGTCAAAGACACTGCCTCCCTCCTCGAGAGGACTTCAAATGAAAAGAGCCGCCGACTGACACTGGAACGTGAGCATGTCTCTATGCTCCAAGGTTTGCGCGTCAGAGCTAACCGTGCCTTGGGCGTTATCTGCGATGAGAGCACCCCTCACCCGCATGAGAGTGACTACGCCAGCCATCTTAACTTCTTCACTGATGTGGTGACCCGCCTGGACGATCAAGCCGTACAGGCTCACAAGGTTGTTGAGGGGAGGAGTCGGGGCCTCCTCGGGCATGCACTCCCGCGCGTCTTCAGCAATCTCTTGAACCGTGATTCCCATTTTGACTTCAACGCCGTGCTAGCCCCTGTGCCTGTGGCTACCCAGGACAAGCTTGCTAGTTGGGTGGATGATCATGTGAACGCCTTGGTGGAGGAGCTGGCTTCTGAGGATGACACGGTCATGCTCATGGCCGGAGCGAATGGCACGGGCAGTGGTGATGAGGAAGATAGTTGCCACGGCTTGGGCAGCGTAGACAAAGACGATGAAGAGGGCACTCTCGGCTAGACCCTATACTCCTGTTTGCTTTAACCTCTATGACCAAACTGGGAAGCTCCCTTGTGAGAGCATTTTGAAAAGGGGGGCCCATGTGATGTACATAATCGTGAAATGCCTTGAAATGATGCCACGGGGCGACCCCTCGGGTCCGCAGCCTTAGGCGGGATGATGGTCATGACTTATCTTTGCCTCCACGAGTCTCGAGCGAGCCCTGACACTGCAAAAACATTTGTCCTCCCGAGATATGCCCGCTACAGGCTCGTGGGGGCCTGGTTCTGCAAGGAGTCTACTGACCTATCTAGGAGTACCTTGCGAGGAGCCAACTGCCAGATCGTGGTGAGGTGGGCGTGCCTGGCGGCCGCACCCTAGAGCCCTCGAGGGGGAAGCGACCAAGCCTGGCGCGTATACCGCACCCAGCCCTCGCTCGCGAGGCGCTCGAGGGCAGGGCACCAGTCACGAGCTTCAGAAAAACACAAGAACAGAAAGCAAGAGAGCAACGCAAGATGAGAAAAACTCCCCCCGTTTTTATAAACGCATGAGAACTAGGTTCACTCCAAAAAGCCGACGAACAAGTACAAAAAATGAGGCGAAAGGAAATGGCCGCGTCCGGTGCCTAGCTAGTCTTCAAGTCTTCTCACCAGCGGGGAGCTAAGTGCTTTCATTGGTTGAGCATAGTCATTGGGGGAGAGTGTACGCGGCCAATGCGGAGCATGGTGCTTCCACTAGGACGTAGGTGGGAGCCCTCGTGAGGACCTAGGGCAGCGCTCAGGAGACTTCGGGGCGTGTACAGCCCCACTCATTATTACATGAGAGTGTCACAAGCGGAGACCTTCATAGGACGGAGCCTTGCTTCATGTCGCCCGACGAGAACCCCGCCCTGCGCCACCCCCGACCACCGTTGGGGAGACCGGAAACTGGGACAAGACCAAGGGGCAAGGTGGATGCTGGCGGCGTCCTCGGCGATCGTAGGCTCCCCACCGGGGGGAAGGGCTCGCCGGTGCCTTCCCTGGCGGGGAACCTTCCTCCAAGCAGGGTCCTGCTCTGCATAGTGTGGGGAAGGCCCTGCCGCCGGGCTCCCCCCGCGCTGCTCCCAACGCCCTTCTCGATCCTGCAACAGATCCGCCGTCCTGAGAGTCCTGATGGTAGCTGCGCCCTGGTTTACCTGCGATCCATGGTCAACGTAAGCGTGCTCCTGTGGTGTTAGCTGTACCCAGAGGTTCTTGTCGTTGAAGAAGTTGGCGGGGCTCGGTGGCGGCTCATAAGGGATCTCGACTTCTTGTATATCCAGCGCCCAGCCTGGTGTGGGAGATCGGTTGGGGCCCTCTCCCTGCGCGTGCCTCAGGTTCATCGCGACGGGGACGTAGGCTTCCAGGCTGGCTGCGCTAGAATCGCTGCCCGACTGCTCACATTCCGCCTTCTTCGGTTGCTCTCTGATCCTGCCGACCAGGGGCCAACGCTCCTGTGCGGCCTCTGAGGATGTTGCTCGGAGCAGCTCCACGCTGCGGTGGCAGGTTCTGAGGAGTGCGGGCTGCACCGTGAGGCTGGTTGGCGCCGAGAGGCTCTTCAGGGGCCCTGGGAGGGGGCACACGATTGTGGCAGGGACGGGCGCGCGCCCCTACCATGACCTGCAATGTGGGCAGCGTGCAGAATGGTGCTGCCCCCCTGCACGCCACATCTAGCACCTCAGCAACCCACTCCAGCAGGGCGTCGCGGCCGCTTTCCAGCAGCCTGCACCTCAAGAGCTCCCGAGCCACGATGACCGTAGCCCTCATGTTTGTTCGTTCCCTGCGTGTGTGTGGTGTGGTTGCCGCGACGTAGCTTGCAGATCGCGCAGCGGCGCGGTTGCGGTGCGGCACCAAATGGGAAGGCTGCGCCCCGCGCCCCCCCACGGCCGACCGCCACGGGCGTAGTGCGGGCCGCGAGCAGGGTGGGGTGGAGGTCCTCCTTGTAGGTGGGCGCTGTCGAGGAGGCCTGGACAACCCAGTGTTCGGCGTGCGCTCTCGGGGCGTCAGACATGGCGTTGGTGAAGCAGTGGAGGACCGGTCGACGGAAGAGGAGATCCGACGCACCCCTACCTGGCGCGCCAAATGTGGGATTACGGGTTCCACAAACCCTTGAAAGGTTCGAACTCTAGGTGCGTGCGGAGATCTCAACCTACCCAGCCTGCCTACTCATGATCCTCCTAAGCCTAGCGCATCGAGCTCGAAGAGACAAAGAGACACGTTAGTTTATCCTGGTTCAGGCCACCTTGCGGTGTAATACCCTACTCTAGCATTTTTGGTGGATTGCCTCGAGGGGCTGAGGATGAACTAGTACAGTGGATGAACTGGCCTCCGGAGTTGTGGTGTCCTTGAGCTCAAGAGACCTAGTGAGGTTGTCAGATGAGAGTGGATCCCCCTTCTATGGTGGTGTCTAAGTCCTTTTTACAGTGGCCTTTCTCCTCTTCCCAAATGTTGGTGGGAAGGGATCCCACAACGGCTAGATTTGAAAGGGGAAAAGTAGTATATCTTATCCTGACTAAAGTGGTCTTCGCCTGCGAAATGACCCTGGTCGTGACGCTGCGGTGGGCTCGGTGATGACCTCCTTCCTGCCGTCCTAGCGGTCTTGGTCTTGTTGCACCAGAATGGAAACTTTTGGCTGATTCCTCGGGACTCCGCGCCTGTGGCTTGCCCCCTTTACACCGAAGAGGAAACTGACGCTCTACACCCGCTGGCGCCCGCTTGGTGCCCGCCTGGCCTTGGTCATCATGGCTCATGTCAACTGAGCCTTGTGAGGTGCACCTTGCATAGAACTCTCCGCCCCTCAGGAACCATCTTGAGGAGGCCGATCCACTCAGGGGTCTTGGTGTCGTCCGCCTCGCAAGGCTTGGCCCCTCGGGAGGGTCTTGAGATGTTGACGCTAAAGCTAGGCCGTACCAGGCCATTGATGGAGCCACGTGGTGTGCCGCAGGCAGGCAAGTCTGGATACCCCGATATCCAGAACACCAACAATCGCGCCCTGATGGGCATGATGTTACAAAGTATTCGGTCCATTAACAGCGGGCTAAAGGAAGCTTTTGGTGTCTTCCTGACGGGCCTCGAGGTAAGCCACATAATGTTCATTTTATAAATAGAATTTATTAAGAAAGCTCATGGAATCCTCCTATATAGCAGCCCCCGAGCCCGGGTTGAGTTTGAAAAACTCAAACGGGGATCGAATAGTCAAAGATTGCTTGTGATAGCAAAAGTTTAATCGTGGCCCCAGATACTCTGTATGGATTGAAAAACTTGATAGGGGATCGAAAATCATCAAATCAGGAGTCTAAATTGTGGAAGCTATTTTGCAGGCCTCTTCTTCGATGGCGGCTGCCAACGCCGTGGAGCTGGCCGAGGTGAATCAGAAGCTCAAGATCTCCGATGAGGAGCTCGACCTTCTGAACAAGCAGTTCGATGAAGCGCAAGGTTAGTCCTAGACTTTTGGTAGTTTGGTCTTTCCTTATCAAGTGAGGTATCCGGGGTTATGTGGCACCCCGGCGCAGAGAGACCGGAACGCCCCATATTCCATCCTAGAGATCAAGTCTTCTAGAATACAACACTACTTGGCATAGTACAAATCAGATCTTATTACAAATACTCAAGGTACAAAGGTTCTGAGATTACAAAGGATCACATCGGCACGACGACACTACACCTGCTAAGGTAGTTCTATGCTAGCAGCAGAACAACTCATAGCAGCCAAATAACTCCTTGCAGTGGAACCACAACAACGGTGGTGAACAGCACTCCACAGGGACTCTGGTTGGAACACGCATCCTAGCTCGCAAACTTGGGATCCTCAACAAGCAAGCAATCATGGCATGACCTACAAACTGGCATGACACTCCAGGTGAGTACTTTGAATGTACTCGCAAGCTCACATCAACCAAAGCAATCAAGACAAACAATATCATGGCATTTACAGGTTAACCAATCATGATACCACTACAACAATATGAGCACGTGTCGGTGCAAGGAATATCCGTGTTCGTTGACCAGACTTATACACATGCATGCTAACGATCAAAGCCAAAGAAGCCGCTCCTTGTGAGATCAAGGAGCGCATTAAGAAGAACAAGATAGCAAGATACCACTTTGGGAAGGCCTCCCTTGCCGAGCAGGAGAGCTCGACCAGGTCAAGGCTACCTTGGAAGCAAATCTAGGACAACCCCAGCAGCCCTGCCGGGGTCGCCAAGACCAAAAAACCCGCCAAGACACCACGACTCCACCGCACAGCGATGCCAGCCACTAATCGGTGCGGTGTCGAGCCCCCAAGTGGTTAAGTGGCTTCCACTAAGCACGTGGTAGCTCGTTGGAAGACAGATCACCCCCATTCGACACCCGTCTAGAGGCATGTCAAGATGATAAGCAGAAGATGGTTAGGCAGCACGACAGGCTTGTCGGGTTTCACCCTAAGCACGACACCTAGCAGTGCATTTAATGCACTTTGTCCTAACTGCGAGAGTTAGGGATTCGTACCCTTGTTGGCTATCTAATCACAGGATAATGACTATTTTGCCATTGTGGTTACCCCTTGAGCTATAAAAGGAGGTCCAAGGCCACCTAGGAAAGGATTCATACCCGTGCACATTTGTACGCGCGTAGCAGCTCTCCCCGAGGCCACCTTGGCGGGTTCCAGCGCTGCATGTTCTTTGTGTTCTTCCAACCAATCCACCAAAGTAGGAGTAGGGTTTTACGCTTCCCAACAGCCTGAAACTGGGTAAAACCACGAGAGTTCCATCATCGTGCTGCATCATGGCCTTCGCTCTTTGTGCAATGTGATCCCCCCTTGCTGAACTACGAAGGGGCCGGTGGCCCCATAGGTGATCATTTTCTCCCACGACATCTTTGCTGTTCTAGGTAGGGGGATCGCTTGCACAAACCCGAGGTTGTGAATAGCGCATCGATCATCATCATCATCGTCTTCATCCATGGCACCCAAGAACAAACCCGGTGTGACCGCGCACCCTTCCAATTCGAAGGGCCCCTCTCACACGGCCATGGACGCCGTAGGCGCCGCGATGGTATTGAGTGGGGCGAATACCACGGGATACATGACTGGAGCAGGCAGCACCGTCATTGTGTCCCCCATGACCGAAACTGGAGCAGGAGGCGCCGGGCGAGGGCAGCACCAACAACATCCCGATGGGCATAGCCTAGAAGCTACGGGTGGAGGGAACGTTCAGTCTCCACCTTCCCGCCGCACCTGCGGGCGCAGCCGTAGAAATGATGCCCGCTCTAGCGCGAGTCATGACCCACCAGCCATGCTTCCCACAGGCGTGGTGATAACCCACAAGTATATGGGATCACAATCGTTTTCGAGGGTAGAGTATTCAACCCAAATTTATAGATTCGACACAAGGGGAGCCAAAAAATATTTGCAAGTATTAGCAGTTGAGTTGTCAATTCAAGCACACTTGGAGATTAACTGTCTGCAGCAGACTGATTAGTAGCAAAGTAGTATGATAGTTTTGATAGTAGTAGCAACAACAGTAGTAACGGTAGCAGTGATAGCAATGGTTTTGTAGCAGTAACAATAGTGACAACAGCAATAGTAACTCAGCAAGAACAATATGTAGGAAAATCGTAGGCATTGCATCAGCAAATTGTTGGATGATATTCATCATGAGACAGTCATAACCTAGGGCAATACGACACTAGCTCCAGTTCATAAATATAATGTAGGCATGTATTCCTTAAATAGTCATACGTGCATATGGAAAGAACTTGCATGAAATCTTTTGTCCTACCCTCCCGTGGTAGCGGGGTCCTATTGTAAACTAAGGGATATGAAGGCCTCCTTTTAATAGAGAACCGGAACAAAGCATTAGCACATGGTGAATACATGAACTCCACAAACTACGGTCATCACTGGGAGTGGTCCTGAGTATTGTCACTACAGGGTTGCCGGATCATAACACGTAGTAGGTGACTATAACTTGCAAGATCGGATCTAGAACATAGATATAATGGTGATAACATAAATGGCTTAGATCTGAAATCATCGCACCCGGGCCCAAAGTGACAAGCATTAAGCATGGCAAAGTCATAGCAACATCAATCTGAGAACATAATGGGTACTAGGGATCAAGCCCTAACAAAACTAACTCGATTACATGTTGAATATCATCCAACTCCTCACCAACCGGCGAGCCTATGAAGGAATTACTCACTCCTTGTGGGGAGCATCATGGAATTGGCGATGAAGAAGGGTTGGTCATGAGGAAGATCGAAGGCTCCCCTCACCGGAGCCCCAAACAGACTCTAGACCTGGCCTCCCGATAAAGAACAGGAGAAGGTAGAGGCTTCGTCTCGTGAAACGCGATAATTCTTTCTCGCTGATTTTTCTGGGAAAATAGGATTTTATAGCGTTCGTTTCAGGGTCTGCAGCGCCACCGGGTGGGGACAACCCACCTGGGCACGCTTGGAGGGGGTGGCGCGCCCTGGTGGGTTGTGCCCACCCAGGTGCCCCCCTCCGGTGGTTCTTGGCTCTAGAAATTCTCTTTTATTGTATAAAGAATGCTCGCAAAGTTTTGTTCCATTCCGAGAACTTTTATTTTTGCACAAAAACAACACCATGGTAGTTCTGCTGAAAACAGCATCAGCCGGTTTAGTTTCATTCCAATCATGCAAATTAGAGTCCAAAAGGAAAAGCGTTAGGAAAATTAGATACGACAAAGACGTATCAACTCCCCAAAGCTTAAACCTTTGCTTGTCTCAAGCAATTCAGTTGTTAAACTCAAAGTGAAAAAGAAAAACTTCTACTAACTCTTTTGCTCTTGTTTCTATAAATAAGCTTAAACAACACCAGGTTTTCAGCAAAGATTATAACTAACCATGTCGACAATAACTCTAAAAAATTACATTAACTCATATCAATGACATAATCAACTAGCGAGCAATAATAAGACATCTCAAACAATAACACATTGTCAAAACAACCATGATATAATATGACAATAGTGGTATCTCGCTAGCCCTTTCTGAGACCGCATAACATAACTGCAGAGCTCCTCCAAAGTTCAAGCAGGGACTAAACATTGTAATTCATGGTAGAAAAGATCCAGTCATGATGCACTCAACATTAGCTACACACAATGCATCAGCATGACAACCGTTCTCTCTGGTTCTGGCGCTTATTTGAGAAGGTGATGACACAACGTAAAAGTAAACGGATAGTCCCTTCGCAGAGGGAAGCAGTGATTTGCAGAGGTGCTAGAGCTCAAGTTTTTTAAAACTGATGTAAATGAAATTTTCAGGCATGCACCCTTCTTGTTAACTTCCCGACCATCAATTATCAATATCTTCCATACGAAACACATTAGTAGCGGTTCCCAAGTGACAAAGTAAAGGTTATTGCTCCATAGGAGTTTTTGTTTGATTATTGATAAGTTCTTTTTGCAATTCGGGACTAGGAATCCCTATTTCGACTCCTCTCTGGTGCAATGGTGAGTGAATAAACACTCATCCTAAGAATAACCTGCTTAGCATGGAAGATACCGACTACCTCCTGTCACTCTATGAACAATCCATGCACACAAAAAGGATACTTATTTGAAGTTTTTAGAGGTGGCACATGAAAATTTACTTAGGACGGCAGGGTAATACCGCATATAGGTAGGTATGGTGGACTCATCTGGAATAACTTGGGTTTCAGGTTTTTTGATGCACAAGCAGAATTACCACTTAGTACAGGCGAAGGCTAGCAAATAGGTTGAGAAGTGGCTAGCTAGAGAGCAATAACGGTCATGAACATGCATTATGCATAAGTAACATTGGATACTAGCATGAGCAGGATATGCACACCAAGAACATAGATATCATAGAGGCTATGTTGGTTTTGATTCAACTACATGCATGAACATGTGCCAAGTCAAGCCACTCGAACATTCAGAGGAGGATACCATATCATCATACTACATCACAATCATTTTAACGCAATGTTGACATCCAAGATAAATCATTATCCACTCCTATCTACTTATGCATGGCATGAGAAACTATAATCTTTAAATGTCACTACAAACATGTTTGATCATAACATGCTGAATCATGGATACTAGGTTAAACATGTTTAAAAAAACAGAATAGGTCGTGAGAGGTCGCGTCCGCTCTGCCCGGGCATGAATGCGGCACCGATTCATTGGAGCGGCGCTGACCGTTTCGGGCGAGAAGCGCGCGCGGGCGATGGAGGGGCTTTGGGTGGGCCAAGCTGGTCAGGAGCGGGCGTGGCAGCTATTCTCATGTCCCTACCGGACACGCCCGGAAACGAGAGGATGCACCAACTCTCGCGGCTAAAATCGAACACTACACACCATCTCTTTGTAGGAGTAGGTCGATCTGTCGCTCTCTCTAACACACACATGCTATTAAACACACACACACACACACACACACACACACACACCCACCCACCTTGGTCCCGCTGCACCTTCTAACATGACTTATTACACCTAGATTGAGGGAGTAGTAAGTACGAGATACGATGGCACACTAACTTAGATTGAAAACAAGTGACCAAAATTGTGTGCATGTTATAATAAGGATTCACTTAAAATAGTACGTGAGCGAACAGTGGGATCAATTGGTGATGAGGACATGACTACCTTGGATATGACCAAAAATATTGCATATATGCATATTTGTCAGGTGATTTCTAGTGCAAAATATTCAATAATCTATTTATGTTATCCAGAACAAAAATACTTCACACACTTTTGTGTTTTGTCTAATTGCAGGTGTATGGGACATTTGTACAATCCACATATGAAGATAAGGAAGAAAGAGATGTTTATTTGCTATCCAAAAAGTTCTCTCACGTCACTTTTGGCCCAAGAGAAGATAGAGTCCAAGTCTCCCACGTTCTGGATTCAGATTCGGACTGCACAGACATACCTGACTCAAAACGCACACAAGTTTTTCATACGGACTCCGAATTGGGTGATTCTTTTTTTTGTTGGAAACTAGATTTCGTGCACTTTCCAACCCAAGTGGAATCACCTTCAAATTCGTCCGGAGCGTTGAGTTGTGGACGAAACAATCTGATGCTGCAGCAGAATCCGAGTCAAACTACAAGTCCAAAGGTGTTACATCACCTCCACTTGGGCCCATTGGCCTTGTACGACCTAGATTTAGTTTTAGGCTGCCTTGGGACGTCCTCCCACCTCCTTGGCCGCCACCCCTTGCTCCTATATAAGTAGATCCATCTAGTAGCTTTTACTTGGGATTTGTTTAGTTAAAAGTTAGCCATTGCAACTTCGTGTGCTTCGTTTGTGTCCAACGACCAGACCAAGACCGCTTCCGGATCCCCACCATTATCAATACCTCATATATATTTGCAATATTCAGATTGCTTTATTATATTCTTGCTCGTTCTTCGATTGCTTGCAGGAATAGACCTTCGTGGTCAGGCTGACCGTGCTTCCGGCAGCGTCAGTAACCTCAGGAGATTGGTTTAGCGATTGCTAAGGCGCAACGTCGTGCACGTTTGTAGTCGGATCGTCAAAGTCGTCTCCACCAAATCGATAGTTATCATCTCATCGAAAGATCGGGACACCCTCGCCTCTATCAA
>NC_057798.1:356069357-356104001 GCF_018294505.1 Triticum aestivum
AAAAAAAGAGAGAAAAAAGGAAAGAAAAAAAAAGAAAAAGAGGGAGAAGAAAAAGAAAAAAAAGCGTGAGAAAAAAAAGAGAGAAGAAAAAAAATTGGATCTATCTAGAATCAATCTCGTACCTGAATTCGGATTGGAATCTGTTTTGTGCACTGTTCAGTAAAACAGCTTGGCTATTGTTTCACATCATTATCTTTACTGCCGTTGTGATCTTCACTTATATCTTGCTGTCCAGAGCTGCTTTGTATGCTTCATTGATGCTGGTTGTGCTACGACGTGACCTCATTAGTGTTCTAGGCTCGCGTCTCTAGTTCGGTCTAGCCTAGGACCAGCACAGTACCATCGTTGAGCGTTTATTCAATATTGCATCTTTGAATTGATTATTGCTAATCTTTTGCTACCATATATAGCCAACCCAACTCCACATATTTCTACACCGTGTATACGTACGCTCCCCTGGCAATCGCTTTACTCAATATTCGGAGTTACTTGACACCGCTGGTTGCCGATCACCGCCTGCTGCATGGTAAGAACTTGTAAGACATTGATATTTGCTTTACTGTGAGCGTTTTACCACCACATGCTAGTAGTTATAGGAACATTATTTTTGGGTTTTGTTTCTTGTTCTACTAATCATGACAGGATCCAGAGTCAATTCATGGGCTTTGTCGATCGCGGGAGACGTGCCACCACCTTTGCAAATACCACAACCGTCACGAGAGGTGCACAAACATCCAAATGCACATGATCAGGTTAATGTATCTATACCACCATTTAATGGCCGTTTTAAACCTGCTTTATATATTGAATGGGAGTTCGACATAAAAAACATATTTGCTTCCCATAATTTCGATGAACATAAAAAGGTTAAGGTTGCGGTTGGTTCTTTCACTGGTTATGCTTTGGTTTGGTGGAGTGAATATTGTCGGTTACACCCTGATTATCTACCTACTACTTGGGATGATTTGAAACTTGCCATGCGACATACTTTCGTCCCTGCTTATTATACTCGTGACATGATTAAGAAGTTGCAACACTTAAAACAAGGTAGTGAAACTGTAACAAAATATTATGATGATTTACAAACTACCTTGTTGCATTCCTCTTTAGAAGAAAGTGAAGATGATTTTATGGATAGATTTTGGGGAGGATTAAACCGTGATATTCAAGAGATACTAATTCATGAAGAGTGTTATCCTATGGACCATTTGTTTCATCTTGCTTGCAAAGCTGAACAGGAAATAAAACGACGTGTTGGCCACGAGGAGAACAAGCGCACGGTGCACGTTCCAAGAGTTGATATGATTGTTCCTTCAACTACTAGGCATACTATGACAACCACATCCGTTGTTGTCAGGACTACATCACCTCCACCATGTGACACATCGCCCCCGAGAGTGGCTACATCATCTGAGTTGATCATAAGAGGTAATGACAAAGGTACTGATCTTCCATCTCTACATGAGAATGATGAATGCCTTGTCAATTTGAATGCACCATCTGATGAGCTACCCACTACTTTGATCACACCACCTATTTTAGAGGACTACGTTGATAATTTGACTTTGCCATGTGATCAAACAACTGAAATACCAACAATTTTGAGTGCACCCATTGAATTAACTATTGATGCAAAAGAACCAATGTTTAATCATTTTGATATGACCTCTAATCTTGGTGATGATTCTGTGTTAAATGACTTATTGCATGTTTGCTTATTTAAGCATGTTGTAGCATGTAAATTAGATGCAAGTAAGGTTTATTCACCAATGTTGGGATGGTTTAATGATGAACATTGTCAATCTTTTGAAATGAATAAGAGCTTCACTTATATGTGCAAACTGAGTTGCAATATTTTCATGCCTTCTACTTCTTGTGCTAATTTTTTGGCTTTAGATTTTATGAACTATGCAAGTTACTCATCTATTCATGTGTCATATATGCAAAAATCAAGGAAAGTAAAAATGGATGACATATACATATACAACATGTACACCTTGTCTCTTTTGTTAGCCACATTTCAGATTAAGCAACGCCGAGGACGGCTTTATTTTCAAGAAGGGGAGGATGATGAGGACATGACTACCTTGGATATGACCAAAAATATTGCATATATGCATATTTGTCAGGTGATTTCTAGTGCAAAATATTCAATAATCTATTTATGTTATCCAGAACAAAAATACTTCACACACTTTTGTGTTTTGTCTAATTGCAGGTGTATGGGACATTTGTACAATCCACATATGAAGATAAGGAAGAAAGAGATGTTTATTTGCTATCCAAAAAGTTCTCTCACGTCACTTTTGGCCCAAGAGAAGATAGAGTCCAAGTCTCCCACGTTCTGGATTCAGATTCGGACTGCACAGACATACCTGACTCAAAACGCACACAAGTTTTTCATACGGACTCCGAATTGGGTGATTCTTTTTTTGTTGGAAACTAGATTTCGTGCACTTTCCAACCCAAGTGGAATCACCTTCAAATTCGTCCGGAGCGTTGAGTTGTGGACGAAACAATCTGATGCTGCAGCAGAATCCGAGTCAAACTACAAGTCCAAAGGTGTTACATCACCTCCACTTGGGCCCATTGGCCTTGTACGACCTAGATTTAGTTTTAGGCTGCCTTGGGACGTCCTCCCACCTCCTTGGCCGCCACCCCTTGCTCCTATATAAGTAGATCCATCTAGTAGCTTTTACTTGGGATTTGTTTAGTTAAAAGTTAGCCATTGCAACTTCGTGTGCTTCGTTTGTGTCCAACGACCAGACCAAGACCGCTTCCGGATCCCCACCATTATCAATACCTCATATATATTTGCAATATTCAGATTGCTTTATTATATTCTTGCTCGTTCTTCGATTGCTTGCAGGAATAGACCTTCGTGGTCAGGCTGACCGTGCTTCCGGCAGCGTCAGTAACCTCAGGAGATTGGTTTAGCGATTGCTAAGGCGCAACGTCGTGCACGTTTGTAGTCGGATCGTCAAAGTCGTCTCCACCAAATCGATAGTTATCATCTCATCGAAAGATCGGGACACCCTCGCCTCTATCAATTGGACAGTGTTCCCGAGCAGTAGCGAGATGTGTGAGGTAAGATACACCACTGGCGCTTTTAATTTTTCTTATTAATTTGTTTGTTTCACCCTCTGACTGGTGGGACCCAACATACTACATGGAGAGATGTAAGGTGACTAAGGCTGCATTATTTCTGCATCAATGTGGATAGTCTTACCACCAAAGCTACATGACATGATTATGATTTAAATCCCAATGGCTCCCACACACCAAAAAAACACGGCCTGATTGTCACACGAATGCAGGAATGTATAAAAGGTTATTTTCCTCTCATTGAATAGAATGGGAGGGTTGTGAAGCTGGTTAGCCTGTTCGCTCATGAAACTTGAGGTCTCGGGTTCGATAACTACACTTGAGCATAATTTGTGCCAGGAGGATACTTTGACTGGTCAAAATGGATGGATACGGAGCTATACGATCTCGTAGTGACTGTATAATCACCTCATCACGTATAAGCTGCAACCTCGGCGCTTGTTTTCTAGGGTTTGCACGCTTCACACTCTCTCTCCAGTATAGGTATACATGCTAGAGCCTCAGCACTTGTAGTTTCTCTCTTCACACTCTCTCACCCTCTCCAGATATAAACAAGACTTAGTTGGCCTCTCTCTCCCCTCACTGCTGCTCAAAGAGCCGGCAGGATCCATCCACCGAGACGGGAAGGAGGCTTAACGCTGTTGCTTTCGGCGAGGGAGGGAATCCACTACCGACGCAGCTGTTCACTTTCACCCAGTGGTGGCACGGGAGGGCCTCCAACCCCTTCTTCTTCTCTGTCGTCCCGTCACCCACCGAACCACGCCCCAAGAACCTTAAGGTATAATTTACTTATTCCACATGCATTGCTCTAGCTGCATGTATACCATGAATCTAGGATGTGGTTCAAAGAGGAAAGGAGTGGGGGAAAGTAGTGGGAAAAGTTGTATAGCATGAATCTAGGACGTGGTTCAAAGAGGAAAGGAAGGGGGAAAGTTGTATAGCATGAATCTAGGACGTGGTTCAAAGAGGAAAGGAATGGGGGAATGTAGTGGGGAAAGTTGTATCGGATAAATCTAGGACGTGGTTCAAAGAGGAAAGGAAGGGGCGAAAGTACTAGATAGAGTGGCTATCCAGCACCTACGTTGGTCGAAAAGGGAAAACAATGACAAATGCAGTATGCACATCTATAACGAACTAATCTTTTGTTTTGGGGGACAAGGCTGTAGAGTTTGAGCAGGACTAGATTTGCTACGCTCACATGGGAAAGGTGTCTAAAGATAACAAAACTGGGACGAACACAACTATGCTCCTTGGTTGTTTGTTCTTTGTTGCAACAGACTGTGCATGACCACAGTACATCGGTAGATGCACATGGGGCTGGTGCGTCCACTGTCCCGTGCAACTCTTTAGCTGTTGTTAATCTAAGGCACTGTTTGGTTAAAAACTCCCTAGTCCCTAGCTGTTTGGTTCCAGGGACTAAACATGGACTATAGGTTATTAAATGACATGCTAAAAGACCATGTTACCCCTAGTCAAGGTGCGATGCGTGGCAGGGGCAACTATTGGAAAAAGTCCCAAAAAGACTCCCTCTGGGTCTTCTTACTTTAGTCCCAAATGCAGACTTTTAGTCCCTAAAAGTCCCTCCTGTTTGGTTTCGATGGGATTGACACAGAGTTTTTTAGTCCCTACACCAAAATGTCCTTGTAAACAAACACCCTCTAATAATGCCGCTGGAAAATTGATACAATGCCACAGTTAAAAGCCAATTACATGTTTAACGAATTTTATTGTTAATATAATCTCTATGTTAATATTAATCAATGCCACCATTTGAGAAATGCTACTGTCTTTCTTTCTTTCTCATTTAGATAAGATAGATGCTTCTTTTTGTTGCCTTCTGTGTCATCCACCGTTATTGACCACTAGTTGTTTCCTTTGCACCTCTGTGTAAACAGGGTTATCTACTTCACCTCTTTGCCATTCTGACCTTTTGTTGCACTGCACAAAACACTTTTGTTTTAAGAGTGTTTTGTGCAGTTCAACCAAAATGTCACACCGACAACGTTGCTTGATAGCTTGATCTTAGTGGACCTGCACAAGAGGAGATCTTACTTCCTATCCGTGTTGGCAAATTTGGTTCAGATCTTCTTCTTGTGAGTTGTTTGAATTCCGCATCATGAGAGGTCAATACTAGCCTTCTTTCACATGATTCTACAGTGTTCTTTCATATGTTGTGCTACTTGTACAGTAATGTTGCTTGATTTTAGTGAACTGCACAAATGGAGACAAGACTTCTAATCTGTATGTGCACCATAATATCCCATTGAGGTAAGATAAGGATATTTTACAATTGTTGGCTTGTATTTTGCCACTTTCATCAGAAAATTAATGTCATTGTTTAGTGCTATACTTGTGCTCCCTAATTGGCATGCCAAATCTTACATTGAAGGCGAAGCTTGTCTGTTATTGAACCAAGTGATGAAGGGGAAGAACAAGCGGAAGAAAAACAAAAATCAACTCCCAGTGCTGTAATGAAGCACTGGAACTGTGATGACACAAGTAATGATATAGTTTTGCATCTTAATTTATTGCTATGGCTGGAACGAGCAATTGTTTTGCCACTGATTTGATTCCACTCTTACTGTAATACGTAATTATCTCTACTTGTGCAAACAGGGATCTTATTTGAAGATACCATATATTTTAGTGGAACTGCACAAGAAGATGTTGGAAACATTAAACTAATCGAGGAGTATATAGTAAGCATGGCCACCACAGTAGATAGCAACAGATGGTTCTGGAGAAGTGCTTCATCTGTATGCTCTACACAATAAGCCTCCTGACAAAGGTTGGTACTCGCCCACTGATTTCATCCTTATGATTGAGCTTTATCATATCTATTGGTGTTGTGCTACTGTTTAGATACTATCATGAAAAGGTAGTATTGTCCTTGAGAAGTGCTTCATCTGTGTTGTTTCAAATATTTCCTTTCTTTTTTTTCGAGCAAACAGGGATGCTAGCATTTAGTTGTCCCCTTGTCTTTGCACAACAGGATCATCTTCCTCTAAAGAAGAATATGGACTACTGAAGTGACTAATTCCGATTATGCTAGTATGAAGAAGCCCTGTCTATCTTCTCATCAGAAGGAGCAGTTGAAGGATGGTTACATTACTCCCCATAAGACCAAACTAACTTCATCTCAGTAGGACTAACAAATCTCCATTTTTTTGCTATGATGCGCGAGTACAATGTTGTTCTAGGACTCTTTCTAGTGAGTTCCATTTTTCTAAAAGTGTTCTCTACATGGACCATGTAGGTGCCTGTTTAAACTGTCAATTCATTGTACAATTTGCTTTATACTAATCACTTCTTTTGTATTGGTGCAAACAGGGGTGCTCAACTTTATTTCAATGGGAACTGCACAAAATGTTTATGAATACATAGAATGATTCATTTCCACCACAAGAAAGGAGGTGCCGATAAGTTAAAGGAGTTGCAACATATAAGGGAGAAATCATACAAGCTACGCGCGAATTTGGTTGATTTTGATGGATTTGTGCAAAAAGAATAGCTGGTTTATTTAGCACAAGGTGCCATGTCAATGTCCGAACTAATGGCAAACCCTGCCCATTCCACAATCGTAGGCATTTGATATTTTGGAATGGGACAACCTTGTCAAATTTTGCTCATTTATTTTAGCAAGACATGCATTTGATATTTTTGAATGGGACGCCCTTTGCTGTCAGCAGCGTAGATCAATTTTTTCTTTATTCTTTAGTTGTGAAGTAAATATCACCTCTGACATGTGAGCCCCTGAGATGCATAATCATCGATTGTTTTGAATGTTCTCTATGAATTGCCAGCCCTGTGTGTTTGATTGCAATGTACAGAAATGCTAAAAAGCTGCTCAAACTCTTTGTACTCCTTCTGTTCCTTTTTACTTCGCATATTGTGGAAGTGCATACTTTTTTCTATAAGATTGGTCAAAGTAGAGATACTTTGACTGCAGACAAAACTTGTATGCAGGCTAGAAAGGACCGGAGGGAGTACATGTGAAACTCCTGCAAACGAGGTGATCACCCTGGGAATAATGCTAGTACGTATTGTTTTGCATGTTCATCCAATGCCAGTGATACAGGAATTCGAACTAATCGAAATAAATTCATTCATACACGGTCGGTTTTCATATAAACATGCTGGACTTCATTACATTTCATACATTCTTCAAATAAAAAGGGGTGCGTTGGAGGTATAATTAATTAACCGAAGCTAGCCACCTGTGTCCCGCTAAGCCAAACAGAAGCTTCAGTGACTTAACTGCAGGTGCAGTTGTGTTACTGACATGTGGCCTGTTGGGCCCACATGTCAGTCAGCCAACTGCACCAACAGTTAAGTAGAAGCAGTATTCTTCTCCAACACATCTCTTCGACTCCACGTCGCGGCCAAGAAGCTAACCGACCGTCAATGGTCAACCCGCCTAGCTTGGCTTCAACTGGAAGGTAGCGGCGGTGGCCTTACTTGGACACGAGCAGCGGCGACCTACCATGTTCTACTCTTCCTCGTTTTCTGTGTGGCGCGGCCTCGTTGGCAGCGGGGTGAGGCCTCGGCGGAGCCGGCGATGTCCTCTATCTCCTTGCCGGTGGGCGGCACCTCGGCGGAGCAGTGGAAATCCTCCCCCTCGTTGCCGGCAGGATGGGGCCTCGGTTGAGCCGGCGATGTCCCCTGCCTCATTGTTGGCGGGGCGGGGCCTCGGCGGAGCCGGCAGTGTTCTCTGCCTCGTTATTGGCACCGTGGTGCCTCAGCAGAGCAGGGCCTCGTCGACGCCAGTGTAGCGGGCACTCATCGGAGCCGGCATTGTCCTCTGCCTCGTCCTCGGTCTCGCAAAACAGCGCCTCGCCCGCTTCATCGCCCTCTTTGTAGGCGGCCGCAGCCTCCGCCACCCGCATGCGGTACCGCCAGCGGTCGAGGCGGCCCTCGGCGGAGCGGTATGAGTTGAGCAGCGCCTCCTGCTCCGCCCGCTCCGCGGCGATCTGCTCCTCCGCCTGCAGGTGCTCCTGGAGGAGATGGTGGTTGTAGGCAGCGTTGGCCTGCGCCTCCCGGAACTGCTCCTCACGCATCTGCCTCACTGTGTCCATATATTGGGCATGGGCCTTGCCAATGGTCATGGTGCAATGCACTAGCAAGGATGGCGCGGAGGAGGGGATTGGTGCCGGATAATCGACTACCATGTTCTCCATTGGGACGTCGTCATCCTCCGGCTGCCTACCGGCCAGCTGGTCGGCAGCAATGGCTGCCATCTCCTTGTAGTCCGTCGTCCGTCTGTCCCGAAGAGCACTGCAGCACGAGGAAGCCATGGTGGGCAGTAGTGGTGTGGACAGGACAAAGGGAAAGGATACTGATGACTGCGGCTATGGCCAGCGCAGCAGTTTATATAGCAATGGTGGGCGCCGAAGGGACGGACGTGTGGCGCCGGAGTAGCCACCTCGGCAACCGTGTATCGTTAATGTGGGCGGCAGATGGACGCACGAACGACACTTGTGTCGTATGAAGGAGGAGCAATCTCCTGCGCCGGGAAGCGGGGCGGGCGGCGCTGACTATTTCGGGCGGAAAGCATGCGCGGGTGAGGAGATGACTTTACTGGGAGAGGATGACAATGGGGACCCACCAGGGCCATAGCCTCACGTACGCAAGTTCCTCCTTATTGTATATATATATATAACTATAATTTTTTTGCTTCCTCCTGGTTTCCTGACATCATGGTCCCACACCATTGTCAAACTATGCAGTCAATAAACGAGAGAATTGCACAAGAAGCGGCTGACGGCTGGGACCAAGCAGCTCGAGCAGTATTTGTGTTTTTGATGTTTAGCCCAGATATTCATTTTTCTCCTCTGAACAACAACAAAAACATCGCTACAGGTATTAACTGGGCGGGCTGTGGCCGGTCTAGCCCGGGCCAGATATCCAGCCCAGATATTAATTGTTTTCAAGCTAAAATGGCTAGCCCAGCTATACTTTTTTTTAGGAATACCCAAGCAAGGTCAAGTTGTTATTCTCCGCCCCGCCGGGCTGCAAATCTTTCCTAGGAGGGATGCATTAGGCTTAACAAAAAATGGGCTTTAAGAAATAATAAATGGGATGTAATTATAAAAACTGGGCTGTAACTATAAAAAAATGCACCAAACACATATTTGCACTATAAAAAATTATTGTTGGATATTGAAAATTTTAATTTCATTAATTGTTGCGAGCGCAATGTTTCGTTGGATTTTTACGTAATATAAATTTAGAATGAAATTTTATTTAATCTGACTAGAAATTTCGGGATAAAAATACTTCGGATCCCATCAAAATGTGGGAAATTTTATTGAGTTCTGTTTTGAACGGTTGGTTGAAATGGGCTGTACTTTTAACAAACTATAAATGGGCTGTAGTAAATTCCATTAGAATTCAAAAATGGGTTGCACATTCTTACAAATCTCAAATGGGCTATAAGTTCTCTGCCACACACTTGTGGCCTTACTAAGTTGGCGCGTCCCCTAAAAAAAGATAGTTGACGCGTATGCAAGGCTTTGTCAACTTATAGTTAACACATGGTTGTAGCAGCGGTGGCTGTTGGATGTCCATCCAACGGATGTCGTGCTTCTTCTTCAATTTGGATATTCTAGCTTCACCCGCCCAAAAAATGATTCCTCCCCCTGACATCTGGAGCGCACCGTTTCGGAAGCTGACCTGTGGGCCTACTAAGTTGACATACCAAGGGCTTTGTCAACTTAGTCAATATAAATGATTCTATTTGAAGTGACCGTACGATGTCCATCCAACGGCCGTCGTGCTTCTTCAACCTCTGGTCTTCTTGCTCCAGTCACCCAAAGCAGCGCCGGTTGTGCCGCCTACTCCTGCCTCCCGTGGCTGGCTATGCTGCCGCAGAGGCCTCACCGCCCCCTACTACTCCCACCGCTGGCCAGGTCATCCCTCCACTCACCCACACCCCCTATTATTCTGCGGCGATGGCAGCCTCACACCGTAGCCGAAGCAGAACCCTCGTACTCCTCTGCTCGTGGGCATCCACTTCCGCGTCTTCCCCGGCTCTGCATTGTCCCCTTCCTAGGCCTCGCCATCGTCCAGCTCCGTGGTGCTCTCGGTGCGGCATGGTCAACGTGGTCAAAGAACGACTTCCATCGGACGTGGACTATACGTGGACAAGCTGATAGCTGGGTCCACGGCCGTAGCAAGGAAGTGCCTCCTTATTACACGGAAAATAATGATTCCTCCACTTGAAAGCTTGGACCCACCGGACGGGCCACCGTATTTTGCGAAAAAAACGTTTCCCCCTGACTGCTGGGACCCACCAGCTACATCTTCCCACGCAAGGAAGTGTGTCCGAAAAAAATGATTTGCCACCCTGACTGCTGGGACCCACCAGCTACATCTTCGCACGCAAGGAAGTGCCTGACAGTCGGGACCCACCTGCTCAAAGCATACGTAGCATTGTCATTCTGGTCGCGAACGTGTGCGTACATACTGGTCGATGTAGAGGCGCGCACGTGTCGTAGTAGAGGCACGCACATGTCGTAGTAGAGGCGCACATGTAGCATGTACACGTACGTACATCGGCCATTGTGCAAGAAAGAAAATATGGCCACGTATGTGTACATACGGGCAGGGTCTCGAACGCCTACTTGCGCATATATACGTATGGCCAGGGCTCGTGTACATGGCTGGGTCGGAACGGAGAAACAGCGTCATCGTCGTGTTCAAGGGGAGCCAACCGGCTGGGTCGGAACAAAATGCATTGTCGTGTTCATCGGGAAGGCTTGGACGGAACATGCGATGGAAATGAGGCCTGGCGTACCGCAGAACGGAGGAAACGGCCTTGTGTTCGACCGGCCACGTTCGAAACGGGATCCTGTTCATCGGGAGGAGTCTAGCATACCGCAAAATGGAGGAAACGGACCTCCTACGGTCGAAACGGGGGTCCTGTTGATCGGGAGGGGTGTGCGTACCGCAAAACAGACGAGACAGACTTGTGTTGGAGCGCTACGGTCGAAACGGGGGTCCTGTTCATCGGGAGGGGTGTGGCGTACCGCAAAACGGGACTCCACGGGATACTGTTCATCTCCACCGTCGACCTCCTCCACCCTCCACGGGCTACTGTTCATCCACCGTCAACCTCCTCCAGCCTCCACGGGCTCCTGTTCATCCATCCTCCACCGCGCGCTACTCCACCGGCTACTGTTCAACCACCCCTCTCCACGGGCTCCTGTTCAACCACCCCTCCATGGGCTACTATTATCCACCCCTCCACCATCTACTATTCATCCAGCCCCCCACGGGGTCGTCCTGTTCATCCAGCCCTCCACGGGGTCATGTTCGTCCAGCCCCAACCGGCCCGATCGATCGGGGTCCTGTTCATCCAGAGGCAATGCCACGGGGTCCTGTTCATCCACCCCCACCACTCACTGTTCATCCAACCCCCACTCCCCCGCAACGCTCACTGTTCATCCAGAGGTAGCATCGATCGACTTGAGTTAACAGCAGTAGCGAAGGAATCGCTCGATCGTTTTCAGTTAACAGCCATTGATCAATTGCTCGGGTTCAGTAACGCGTAGCCTGCAGTGCAATCGCTCGGGTTCAGTTAGAGCCCAACGCCTCGCTCGGGTTCAGTTAGAGCCAACGCCTCGCACACACGCGTGTACGTGTACGGGAGAAACACGCATCGCTCGACCCCCGACCTCCCACCGTAACCGGGAACTCGCCGAAATTTTCCTCTCCCTCGGTTCTACCATGGTTTTTTCCGTAATGGACGACCCAAAGAATGTCATGCAGCTGCTTCTCCAGCCCGCCCAGGACGAAAAGCCCATTTTCTGTCATGATTTTTTGTCATAGAAGTAGGAGCCCACCACATCTATGATGATACCGGGTTTTGTCACAATTATCGTCATAGAAGTGTCATAAGTATGACATAATTTTTTTTCGTTCGGCCCAAAATGTCACCGATGTGTCTTTTTTTTGTAGTGAAGGTGGTTCTTGGAGCTTGGCCTGTTCACAAACGCTTCATCAACACTTGCATGAGATGATTTTGAAGTTTAGGTTCTTCATAGATCAGCCTTGCACCTTCTGCTGGAGGACTAACTGGGATGGCATGAAACAATTGAGAGGTCGGAGCTTTATTGTGAGTGTTTTCAGTCATCTAGTCCAGAACCCATGAATTGACATCAGCCACATTTCTAGTAAGGTGCATAGTTGCATCGAACTAAAGAATTTGCTCCTTGTTCCAGTCACATATATCAGCACAGAAACTAAGGAGTCTAGCTTCATGAACAACATTGAGAACAGGTTGAAAGCATGGAATGGACATCATATCCACATGAGGAATTTGACGGTTGTCGGTGCAACAAACCCTGGGTCATTTGCCCAGACTGTGCACATGCACGGGAACAAGATTACAGCACCAGGCCATGCCAGAGCACAGGAGACCAAGACCTTCGAAGGACCTACATGCAGATCAAGAGGACCAAGGTCAAGCCAGAGAAGCGAGATACCACCAGGAGAAAAAACTCCCTTGCCGGGCAGACGAGCTCGGCGAGTGCGGAGCCACCCCCGGAAGAGAACATCCAAAACATCCTGGCAGGGCCTGCCGGGACTCTCAGAGGCAAGAACCACCTCACCCAAACACTCCGCCACGACCCACGTTGTCAATCAGTGCGGTGTCAAGCCGCAAAGTGATTAAGTGGCGGCCATTCGCCACATGGCAACATCTTTCTACAGGAAATACCTACAAATGACACCCATCCTATGATGTGTCAAGCAAGCAAGCATGAAGCTGGCAAAATAGCCCAGTAAGGCTTGCCGGGCAAGCAACGATGTGACGTTGAGTGGCACATTTAATGCGCTCTGTCATCCTATAGAATTAGGTATGATAGCACTGTTTGCTATCTTATTAGTGCATAATGATTGATTTGCTGATGTGGTGACCCCTTAATCTCTAAAAGGAGGTCCGTGGCAACTGTAGAGGGGGTTAGAAAGTTGGATACACACACATTCATACGCGAGTAGCCACTATCGCTCATAGGCAACCTTGCCGGGCAAGTGTACTGCGCTCCACCACCTTTCTTCCACCATAAATCCACCAAAGCAAGCGTAGAGTTTTACACCTCACGGCGGCCCGAACCTGGGTAAAATTGCCTGTGTGATTTCCGCTATGCTGCCCCACGCTCTTCTGCTCTTTTTGCGACGTGACACCCCCCCTACTGAACCAGCAAGGGACCCTTGGACCCATTGGTGGTTGTGGTTTCCCATGACATCTTTAGCGCGCCAGGTAGGGGTGTCACTTGCACGAACCTAAAAGCGTGTGCAGTGCGTCATCTTCATCGCCATTTTTTTCTTTGACTGCGCCATCAACCATGGGGCCCAAGAAGAAATCCGGTGCTTCGGCTCACCCGTCCACCTCAAAGGCTCTACCGCTCATAGCCACCAATGATACTGGAGATGCGGAGGCGCGCGAGGATGTGGACGCTATTGGGGATGTGGTCAGAGCAGGTAGCACCATCACCACTTACCCCGTGGCCAAAGCGGGAGCAGGAGACACCGTGGGAGAGGAACAGCAGAAACACCCTGACGACCATGCTCCACGAGGTACGGGTGAAGGGGTTACTTTGTCCACACCCCTTCCGGGCATAGCCGCAGCGATGATGCTCGGTCCGGGGCGAATCGCCGCCCTCCAGCCGCCCCCGTCACAATAGCAACCGCAAGGCGTGCGCCGCCCCCAGGGCGAGTAGACCAAGTCGTTGCGCCCTACGGAGCCGCTGGCCCTCAAGCGCCTTCGCCACGCCAACATGCCATCCAGGTGGCCGCCCCGCAACAGCGGGGACGTGGTACTGTTGCTGCTGGCACAGTCAGGAGCCGAGTGACGGTATGATCGGCGTCATCATCACCCATGCCAAGTACGGCTACAGAGGCCATGGGCGCGGGCTCAACTGCTACTAAGGTTCTCGCCAGCGGACGAGCAGATGGACGAGTGGCGTGCCACCATCCAGAGTCTGCTCTGTTTCGCTGAGGCTGGGGGATCACAGCGAGCTAGCCCGCCACAGCGTCCCCAAGCAACGACGATGACTCAAGTTGTTGGTCGTATGGAAGGGGCCACCCCCACAGTACTGTCTCCACCATGGTAGCCAGTACGAGCACGGAAGAATCAAGAACCTGACAACGTCTCGATGGCCTCTTGTGACCCGCGAGCGCGTCCAGACCGGCAGCGAGCCCGAGAGATAGGCGGAGGGTAGACACACGCATTGTCATTGAGTGACGCTGCAACAACTACCGTTGGACCAATGGGTGTGATGGTCCTGACACGACGAGCCTACGCTCGATATTGGCAGGTACCTACCTTTCGAGGTTGGGTGCCCTGCCTTTACTCGTGAGCTGTGACAAGTTCGTTGGTCGTCCGTCCACATGTTCAAGCCAGAGATACCCGAGAAGTATGATGGGAGGCTAAACCCGGCAGAGTTTCTGAGCATCTATACCATCGTTGTTCAAGCTGCCGGGGGAACAGATGAGAAGATGTTCGCCAACTACTTCCCTTTGGCTCTCAGGTCCAATGTGAGGTCTTGGCTGATGCACCTGCCGGAGAACTCCATTTCTTCATGGGCTGACCTGCGCCATGAGTTCATTGGTTCCTTCACTGGTGGCCATCAAGAACTAGGTCGGCCCAGCGATTTGCAGCTTCTCTAACAGAAAGAAGGACAAACTCTACGGAAATATTTGCAGAGATTCTGCAGAGTACACAGGAATATTGAACATCCATCCGGCAGCTGTGATAGCCGCCTTCCAGTCCAATGTGCGCAACCGCATGATTCATTCCAAGATGAATGTACGATTTCCCAAGACTGTGAAGGAGCTTTACGCCTTGGTGGATAAGTGTGCTCGAATGGAGGAGGGAAGGAAGTTACCCAGGGAGGAGGACGGTGTCCATGCTGATTCAGAGGATGATGACGAATCCACCAATCAGAAGAAGAGCAAGAAGCACACTAAGAGGCGCAAGGATAAAGCAGTGATGACTGTTAAAGGATCGGGTACACCCGGTACCGGCAAGATGGCTAAGGCCGAAGCCCCCGACAAGGAACATGTCGTTTGCGCTGACTGCCTGGAGGCTGCGGCTCCTGAGAAGGGTGGTAAGGGTGATGGGCCATATTGCAAGATTCATCAGACCAAGGGCCATGACCTTCAAGAGTGTTATCAGGTTGAGCAGTGCGTCAAGAGGCAAAGAGCAAAGTACGAGAAGCATGACAAGGAAAAGGGTCAGAATGTCGCTGGTGGTAAGGGTCAAGGCGGTGAATTAAATCGCCCCAGCAAACCCCTCCGAAACAAAGAAAACCCGCCAGAGATCAAGAGAAGGAAGCCTGTGATGGTGAGAGTGATGGAGGAGATGAAGAGGAAACTAGTGCGCGAGAGTTTCAGAAGGCCACTGACACCCTGCGCATTGACGGGGCCGCATCCTTGCACACCTCTTACCGCCAAACTCAAACGGTGGGCGCGTGAGGTCAATGCCGTGGAACTAGCACCAGAGGACCGGAAACCACTTGCCCATCATGTTTGACCAAGAGGATCATCCTAACCGTACCATTGCGGTAGGGTGTTTGCAATTGTTGGTCTCTCCCACAATTCGCAACCGCAAGGTCACAAAATGTTGGTGCACGACGGGGCCGGGTTGAATCTGGTTTCCCCAAAGGTTATCAACAAACTTTAGATAGCAGAAGAGGAGTTAAAGGTCATCGACACGTTTCAAGGATCTAATCCCGGCAGAAGTCATCCTAAGGGAAAGATCACGTTGCATGTGACATTTGGAGGGGAGTTGAACTATCGGACTAAAAAGATTGTGTTTGATGTGGTCGACCTCCCCTTGCCGTACAATGGGATCCTTGGACGACCAGCCCTGGCTAAATTCATGGCGGCATCCCACTTTGCCTACAACACCTTGAAGATGCTGGGGCCAGTTGGAGTCATTTCCATCCCAGGAAGCGGCTGCGGTAGAGGCAACGGCAGCAGTAGTTCCCGGCACGGAGAGCAGAGGAAAGAAGAACGATACAAGGACACTAGCAAGGAATCTTGGAAGCGTACCTCTTCGGAGTATGCTATGCCTGTTGATGACTTGCCGGAGAGTTCCAATAGCAAAAGGTCCAAGGTTACTGCTCTACAAGTGAAGAAGGTCCCGACAGGGCTGGCCTGCGTTGATGGTACTTTCACCATCAGCGCCACCCTCGATGACAAATAGGAAAGCGCACTCGTTGCTTTCCTGTGGGCGAATATCGATTTGTTTGCATGGCAACCATCTGATATCCCCGATGTTCCCAGGGAGGTAATCAACCTTGCTGTCTACTCACATGCCCGACCCATCAAGCAGAAAGTCCGGAAGCAGGCCTTGGAGAGGCAGCAGTTTATTGCAGAGGAGATCAAGAAGCTTGAAGCAGCTGGTTTGCTCAGAGGAGTGCTACATCCCACATGGTTAGCAAATCCAGTGGGGGTCCGAAAGGCTAACGGGAAATGTAGGCTTTGCATAGATTTCACAGATCTCAACTAGGCTTGCCCGACGGACCCATTTCCCTTGTCGCGCATCGATCAGATCGTGGATTCCACTTCAGGTTGTGTTTCCTTTCCTTTCCGGATGCATATTCTGGGTTTCACCAGACCTTCATGTCCAAGGAAGACGAAGAGAAGACCTCGTTCATCACCCCATGTGGTACATACTGTATTATCCGCATGCCAATCTGATTAAAGAGTGTCGGGTCTACTTTTGCAAGGGCAGTCCAGATTGGTTTCGAGCCACAGCTGCACAAAAACATTGAACCTTATATGGATGACAATGTGGTCAAGACCAAGGATAGAGCTTCTCTTATCCAAGATTTGGAGGAGACATTTGTGAATCTACGCGAGATTTGGAGGAGACATTTGCGAATCTGCGCAAGATCAACCCGGATAAGTGTGTGTTTGGCGTTCCCTCTGGCAAGCTACTTGGGTTCTTTGTGTCCCATCGGGTGATCAAAGCCAACACCGACAATATTAAAGCCATCGAGCGGATCCAAGCGCCAAGGGCAGTTAAGGATGTGAGGCGTCTGATAGGGTGCATTGCCGCGCTAAGCAGATTCATTTCCAAGTCTGCCAAGCATGCCCTGCCGTTCTTCAAAATCCTGAAGAAGGCAGGACCCATGAAGTGGACCCCATAAGTAGATGTGGCCTTGCAATAGTTTAAAGCCTACTTGTCCTCTGTGCCCAACATGGTTGCTCCGAAGCCACAAGAGCCATTACTGCTATACTTAGCGGCAACCAACCAAGTGGTTAGCGCAGCCTTGGTGGCGCAGCGGGAAGTGGATGAAGCAGGGAGTGAGCAAGGACCGACAGAGTAAGATAAGGATCAGGGTAGAAGTGACCACGACAGTGAGAGCAGCCCTAAGGACATGACAAGGAAGAAAGTGGTGCAGCATCTAGTGTACTTCGTTAGTTCCTGTCGGTGTACTAGAGTAGGGGTACCCTAGTATCCCAAACTTGTGCACGGGCAGTTGCAGCACCCCGCGGCAAGGCTTGCCGGACGATCGCCAAGGTCCTCCGTGGTTCCCTTGGAGCCATTCAAGAACAAAGTATTCAAGCCAAGGAGACAAGGCCCCGGCAAGAGGAGCTTGCCGGGAAGGCCAACCAAGGCATCCCAAGGAACTTGCCGCGACGTGCCACGCGTACCGGCAAGGCAACAAGGCCCCGGCAAGAGGAGCTTGCCGAGAAGACCCACCAAGGCATCTCGAGGCCTGGTCAGCGACAAGCTTCCGGACCCGACAAGACAACGGCCGCGGCAAGGCGCTTGCCGCGGCAGGCGGCCACTCTGTACCCATGCTCCCGCACATCCACCAACGTGTCGCTCTAGGGGCCTTTCCAGGCACGCGTGGCGGGAGGCTGTGCAGCCAGCGGTGCGCGGTGGCATGCAAAGCTGACAAGACTGCCATCGTGGCGAGCGGTGGCATCCCTGACGGTACCTTTCTGCACTATTTGGGCGACACAGACGGGCATTTAATGCCCTTGTCCCCTGCCGTCAGGGTTAGGTAGGATACACTGTACAGGTAGCTGTACCAACCACCTCTCATTTTACGCTTTTACCCTTTCTCTGCGTTGCCACCTGTCGGTGACCCCTTGAGCATATAAAAGGAGGCCCATGCGCAACGTAGAGGGGGTTCGGCTCATTCGGAAGCCAGAAAAACACTTAGCTCTCTCGAGCAAGAACACAAGACAATCAAACAAGCAGCAGTAGGAGTATTATCTCTCCGGTGAGCTCCGAAGCTGGGTAAACTGCTCGTGTGCTTCGCCTCGATCCGCTCTTCCTGCGATCTCCGCCCCCCGCCGAACCGAAAGGAGCCACGGTCCGCCGGCCCCATAGGTGTCCGTGGATCAGTTTCCCCGACATCTTTGGCGCGCCAGGTAGGGGGTGTCGAGATTGTGTGAACCTGATCTGGTGTGCACACGAGCTAGATCTCCATTTTCTTTATCGACATGCCACCGAAGAAGAAGACTTCAGCGGCAGCTGCTCCGTCCACGTCACTTCCGCCACCACTAGAGCAAACGGGTGGTGGAGTGGACGCCGGCGGAAGAACGGACGTCGACGAGGAAACTCACGATGCCGCCAGGTCCAAGGACAAGGCTGCACAAACCTCGGCGACCGCACATGTTCCGCGCCCATCTCAAGAGGCGCAAGACCGACAGCGTCATGGTATTCGCAGTACCATACGTTCGTTGGGGCAAGATCGAGCTGGTGGATCTCGGGGTGCTCAAGACCAACATGCACGCCAACATGCTGGCACGAGTGAGGCACGGTCGCCTGGACGGGATACTGCTCCTTCTAACATAGTTAGAAGTCCGAGCATATCCCGCTCCTCGCACCGTTCGCTACTGCCACCCACCACTCCAGTAGAAGCTTTGGCGCGAGCTCAACTGCTCCTGGATTACCCTCCAGCGGAAGACAAGATCGACCAATGGAGGGCCACCATTCAGAGTCTCATCGGCTTTGCCAACGGCGACACTCCGCGGCAGCCAAGTGCATCGTGGCCGCGGCAGGACTGCCAGGCACGAGCCGGTGGCGACGAAACCGGTGGGGGTGCAACCACCATGCACTCTCCACCCCGAAGGCCAAGATCGCCGACTCGTCGGATCCACCTCGACAGCGACTCCACTGCGTCATCGGATCCACGAGCTCGTCGCGATCAGCGCCAAGTTCTTCACGAACGACAGCAAGAAGACGCTCGTACTTGCATCGAGCGCCAAAGAGAAGCGCGACGTCAATCCGACAAGCGCGCTGGGCCCTCTATTGACATGCATGCGCCAGGGGAACCAGGCGACTTGCCGTACGCGGTAGGTTGCCCTGCGTTCACTTGTGAGCTGCGGCAAGTCCAGTGGCCCAACACAAAGAACTTCAAGCCAGATGTACCAGAGAAGTACGACGGCAAGACGCATCCGTCGGAGTTCCTCAGCATCTACACCATCACGGTGCATGCTGCCGGAGGACGGGACGACAAGATCCTTGCCAACTACTTCCCGCTGGTGCTCAAGCCCAATGTCAGATCCCGGCTCATGCACTTGCCGGACAACTCCATATCCTCCTGGGTTGATCTGTGCCATCAGTTTGTCGGCGCCTTTACAGGCGGCCACAAGCCTCATGGCCAAGAGAGCGATCTTCATCTGCTCGCCCATAAGGAAGGAGAGCCCCTACGCAAGTTCATTCAAAGATTCAGCCGCGTACAGCACAACATCCCAGACGTCCACCCTGCCGCGGTAATCAGCGTGTTCCATCAGAACATGCGGAACCGCAGGATGCGGGAGGAGATGGCGATGTGCAAGATCAGAGATGTCAGTGAGCTATATGCCCTGGCCAACAAGTGTGCACGTGCTAAGGAAGGGAGGAAACTCCCCGGAGAGAACACAGGAGCAGAGGGATCTGATAGTGAGGACACTGCCCCGGCAAGGAAGAACCGGCGGCGGAACAACAGGAAGAAAAAAGGCAAAGATGTGCTAGTTGTTGAGAAGTCCGGCAAGAAAGCCGAAGCTGGTAGCTCCTGCAAGGAGGTTGCCGCAGATGTGGCAGTCGCCGACAAGCAGGACAGCACCAACAAGCAATACTGCAAGATCCACCGCACCAAGGGCCATGACCTCCAGAGCTGCAAGAAGGTCGAGTAGCTTGTCGAACAACAAAAGGCTGAACACAAGCGGCGCAACAAGGAGAAAGCTCAGGAAGGTGCTGGAGGAGCTGGCAAGAAACGTCCAAGCCGAGGAGGACGCCGCGGCAAGGCCAAGCAGCGGCAAGGAGACAGACCTCCCCGCGGCCGTGACAAGGATGAAGATGACGACGACGATGAAGATATGGATGAAGATGAGACCGATGAGCAGGAGTTCCAGAAAGCCACAGAGGTCCTGTGCATTGACGGCGGTGCTTCTCTGCATACTTCGCACCGCCAGCTCAAGCAGTGGGTGCGGGAAGTTAATGCAGCAGAACCACTCGTCGAGTCACGCAAGCCTCTAAAATGGTCCAGCACGCCTATCATCTTTGATATTCAGGACCACCCTGATCGCATAACTGTGGTCGGGTGCTTGCCGATGTTGGTTTCACCAACTATCCGCAACCTCAAGGTCACTAAGATGTTAGTTGACGGCGGGGCCGGCTTGAACCTGATCTCCTCCGCGGTGCTCTAGAAACTCCAGATCCCTGACAGCGAGCTCGAAGAGACCGGCACATTTCAAGGAATCAATCCGGGAAGAAACAAGCCGAAGGGAAAGATCACGTTGCCGGTAACATTTGGCAGCGAGCTGAACTTTAGGACTGAGAGGGTCACTTTTAACGTTGCTGACTTCCCATTGCCTTACAATGGGATACTCGGCCGTCCAGCACTCGCCAAGTTCATGGCAGGCTCTCACTATGCATACAACGTACTGAAGATGCCAGGCCCGATAAGTGTCATCTCTGTCCCTGGCGACAATAAGGATGCCCTTATCTGCGCCGACAAGATCTACCAGGAAGCAACAGCCGCAACAGATTGCAACTCACTTGCCGCTGAAGCTCCCGGGGGGAAGAAGAAGACCAAGCCCGGCAAGAGTTCTGATGCCCACTCCGGCAAGCGCACCTCTTCGGAGTGCTGCACTACCGTCGAGGATGCACCATCGAGCTCCACCGGCAAGTGTAAGAAGGCAATGGAAGCTCCACCTGAGACCAAGAAGGTGTCCGCCAAGGAGGACGACACTGGTGGTACCTTCACCATCAGTGCCAGTCTTGACCCCAAATAGGAAAGCGCGCTCGTTGCTTTCCTGCGGGCGAACGTCAACGTGTTTGCATGGCAACCGTCTGACATCCCCGGTGTTCCCAGGAAAGTGATTGAGCACCACCTTGCCGTCTATCCTCATGCGCGGCCCGTCAAACAGAAAGTCAGGAAACAGGCAGTGGAGCACCAAGAATTCATCGCAGAAGAAATCAAGAAGTTGGAAGCAGCAGGCCTTGTCAGAGGGGTGCTCCATCCTACGTGGTTGGCCAATCCTGTAGTCGTGCGCAAGGCAAACGGAAATGGAGGCTTTGTATCGACTTTACCGATGTTAATAAAGCTTGTCCCAAAGACCCATTTCCTTTGTCGCGCATCGACCAGATTGTTGACTCCACGGCCGGATGTGATTTGCTTTCATTTCTTGATGCATACTCAGGATACCATCAGATCTTCATGGCAGAAGAGGATGAGGAGAAGACCGCATTCATTACCCCATGTGGCACATATTGTTTCGTACGGATGCCTTTCGGTTTGAAGAATCCTGGTTCAACATTTGCAAGGGTAGTCCATGACGCTTTTGAGCCACAAATGCGCAGAAATGTGGAAGCATACATGGATGACATAGTGGTCAAGAGTAAGGACAAAGCAACTCTGATCCAAGATTTGGACGAAACCTTTGCAAGTCTGCGCAAGATCAACCTCAATCTTAACCCCGAGAAGTGCGTGTTTGGAGTACCCTCTGGCAAACTTCTCGGGTTCTTTGTGTCTCAGCGGGGAATTGAAGCCAATTCCGACAAGATCAAGGCCATTGAGCAGATCGAAGCACCAAAGCGCGTCAAGGATGTACGAAGGCTTGCCGGTTGCGTGGCTGCTCTCAGCAGGTTTATCTCTAGGTCTGCTGAGCGCGCCCTGCCGTTTTTCAAAATATTGAAAAAGGCGGGTCCAATGAAATGGACTCCGGAGGCGGAGGCTGCGCTGTAGGACTTGAAGAGGTACCTGTCCTCCACTCCAACACTTGTCGCACCTAAGCCACAAGAGAAGTTGCTGCTGTATATAGCAGCAACCAATCAAGTGGTTAGTGCTGCGTTAGTAGCGGAGAGGGAAGCGGATGATGAGCCAGCAACCACGGCAGATGCATCCAGCGACAAGCAGGGGGCTTCGCTGACAAGCTCTGGTCCCGACAAGGATGGATCTGCGCAGGAGCATGATAAGATGCAGAAGAGAATGGTGCAGCGCCCAGTTTACTTTGTCAGTTCCCTTCTGCAGGGGGCTAGGTCAAGGTACTCTGGTGTGCAGAAATTGCATTTCGGCCTTCTCATGGCCTCGAGAAAGCTGCGCCATTACTTCCAAGCACATGAGATCACAGTCGTCACTCGTTTTCCGCTGAAGAGGATACTGCAAAATCCAGAAGCGACAGGCAGGATTGTCGAGTGGGCACTGGAACTGTCAAGCTTTGGCCTCAAGTTTGAAAGTACTTCAACTATCCAAAGCAGAGCATTGGCAGAGTTCATAGCAGAGTGGACGCCAACACCAGATGAAGAAATTCCAGAAACAAGCATTCCCGTCAAGGAAGCGAGCAAAGAGTGGCTGATGTACTTTGATGGTGCCTTCTCGCAGCAAGGCGCCGGTGCGGGCGTGCTACTTGTCGCACCCACCGGAGAGCACCTCAAGTACGTAGTCCAGATGCACTTTCCCAAGGAGCAAGCAACCAACAATACTGCAGAGTATGAAGGATTGCTTGCCGGTCTCAGGATCGCGGCATACCTTGGGATCAAGAACCTCATTGTCAGGGGTGACTCACAGCTTGTCATCCGCCAAGTGAACAAGAACTATCAGAGTACATTGATGGAAGCATATGTTGATAAAGTGAGAAAGCTAGAAGAGCACTTTGATGGCCTACAGATGGAACATGTTCCAAGAGCTCAGAACGACATTGCCGATGGACTGTCAAAGTGCACCGCACTAAAGTTACCTGTGGAACCAGGGATCTTTGTGCTCAAGCTGACTCAACCGTCCGTAATGCCATCAACTGGACAGAATAAGAAGAGGAAGTTGATTTCTGGTGACTACTTTCCGGCAGAGCTCCCCGAAGCCGCCGCCAAGAAGGTCCCCAAGATCAACACCAAGGATGCTGAGGAGCAGTCTGCTCCGACAAGCCTCAGGGTTTGTTCCGTTGAAGCAGACGCTCCCGACAAGCTTTGCTCCGGCAAGCTTGCCGGCGAACATCAAGCTCCGGCAGGGCCACAAGTTCTTGCCGTAGAAGCGGATGTTCCCATAGTAGCAGATGTGCCTTTAGTCCTTGTTGTCGATCCACAAGCTCCAGCATGGGCGCAACAGATTGTCCATTTCCTTCAGACAGGAGAACTTCCCGAAGAGCAAGAAGAAGCGGAGAAAGTAGCCCGGCAGTCAAGTATGTACCAGTTTGTCGACAGCACACTATACAGAAGAAGACTCAGCGGTGTGAAATTGAAGTGTATTTGCCGGGAAGACGGACAAAAGCTGTTGGCGGAGATACATGGAGGCATATGTGGTCACCACATTGGCGCAAGAGCACTTGCCGGCAAAGCTTTCCGGCAAGGTTTCTTTTGGCTGACAGCCCTCCAGGATGCAACTGCACAAGTAACCAAGTGTGAAGCGTGCCAGTTCCACTCCAAGCAGATACACCAGCCAGCTCAAGCTCTCCAGACGATCCCTTTATCCTGGCCATTTTCGGTCTGGGGGCTCGACATCCTCGGCCCCTTTCCCTGAGCTGTCGGGGGCTTTGAGTACTTGTACGTTGCAATCGACAAGTTCACAAAGTGGCAGGAAGTGGAACCAGTGAGGAAGGTGATAGCACAGTCAGCAGTCAAGTTCTTCAGGTCGATTGTTTGCTGTTTCGGGATCCCTAACAGGATCATCACCGACAACGGCACGCAATTCACGAGCCGCACCTTCATGCAATACGTCCAAGATCTTGGCGCCAAGGTCTGCTTCGCTTCTGTTGCTCATCCAAGAAGCAACGGTCAAGCGGAGAGGGCAAATGCTGAAGTGCTGCGCGGACTCAAGACCAGAACTTTCGACAGGCTGCGCAAGTGTGGAAGAAACTGGATCGAGGAGCTACCGGTGGTTCTTTGGTCGATCAGGACGACGCCAAATCGAGCCACTGGCCAGACACCTTTCGCTCTAGTCTATGGAGCAGAGGCAGTTCTCCCCACGGAACTCGTATACGGGTCGCCTCGAGTGCTCGCTTATGATGAGCTTGAGCAAGAGCAGCTGCGACAAGATGACGCGCTGCTCCTTGAGGAAGACCGTCTTCAGGCTGCTGTACGAGCTGCTCGATACCAGCAAGCTTTGCGCCGCTACCATAGCCGCAAAGTTAGTGCTAGAAGCTTCGAGGAAGGCGACCCTGTTCTTCGGCGCGTTCAGTCCGCCAAGAATTCCAACAAGTTGACGCCAAAGTGGGAAGGCCCTTACCGGGTGAAACGAGTCACTAGGCCTGGCGCTGTCCGCCTTGAGACTGAAGATGGCACTCCGGTGAGAAACTCCTGGAACATTGAGCATCTTCGTAAGTTTTACCCGTAGGGCGCGGTTGCCGGAACCCGTTCCGGCAACCACCTTTTGTACAAGTCTTGCCGACGTGGCATGTAATCCTTTGTACAAAGCCGGGCGCAGATCCCGTGCATAAGTAAAGCTCATGTGCTTAGCACATCTTGTCAATTTCATGCTTTCTACCTTGTATTTGCATGCAGTATCTGACACTTTGTGCAGCGCAACCCCCGGTAAGCAATAATGAGCCGGAAGGCACCATATCTTTATTTTCTCTTCTTTCTTTTTCTAATAAAGGAAAGCAAGGTTCCCTCACACACAAGTTTGCCGGGGGGAAAGGTGAAGATTATGATGCGGACCAGGCATCGTTCAAGCAAGTTTCGCCTTGCCGGAAAGCAAACGACAGAAAAGCTAAGTTGCCAAAGTTTGAGCGATCAGTTTTAAATTTTTAAGTTATCTTCCTTGAACGACCGCACTTTGTATGGAAAACCTGTGCGCGGAGGAACCAAATCGTATCTAGCTGCGCCCTTACTTTGTTTCGAGTCCGCTCAACAACTTAAGTGAGCTGCGACTAGTTGCGACAAGGTTTCTTGTCGGAAGCGGCATCGCCAGCAGGCTGCTGATGTGCCGCACTCAGCACTCGCGGCAAAGGTGCCTGCGCCGACAAGTTCCCTAAAAGCGTAGGGTAAACACATACAAAGCAGGGAATCAAGTAAAGGAAATAACATAGCGATCATTACCCAAAGTAGAGTTATATTACAAGATAACTTGTCGCAGCTCTAATAGATTGATCTCATAATATGGCCAGCAGCGACAAGAAGAAAGAAAAGAAGGGCGGCCTAATCTACGCGATCGCCCTCAGCCCTCTTGATCTCGCTCACCTTGTCCACAATGGGTGCGACAAGGGCCTTGAGCGCATCCCGATCAGCATCCGGCGGCAAGGATTTGAGGACGTTGGTGAAGTTGAGGCCTGGATTGCGGAAGGCCACCTTCATCAGCACCTTCTGGAGAGCCCCCGCGCAAATCCTGCGCGACTCGTCGGCCAGATGCTTTGGGATCCTCTCCCGGAGTCCCTGGAGGGCCGTCGCCATGCCTTTGAAGAACAGGCTGAGCTTGGCGCTGGGTTGGAGATGCTCGTCGGAGGGATACCCAAAATCCTCCATCCCCAGCTGCGCCAACTCCCCGTCGATGGCAGCGGCAACATCCACAAGACCTTCAGTCCAATGCTCCACTGTCTCCCTGAAGGCGTCGTGGGCGGCAGCAGCATTCGCCAGCAGCGCCTCATTGGCCTTGATCTTCTTCGACAAGGTCACCTCTTGCTCCCTGGTGACGTCCAGCGTCTGAGTCAACGTGGCCAGCTTCAACTCTAGGTCTGCATTTGAATCCTTGGCGGCGCTGAGCTCTTTGCCCCTCTCAGCGAGAAGACCCTACAGCTCACCATGAGCGGCAGCGTCCTTCTCGCGCTCGCGCTTAAGCACGGCAAGCTCCTCGCCGCTCGCCTTGAGATCTGCCTCCAGCTACGCCACCTTCATCTCCAGCTCCTTCTTGGCGGCCTCAGCAGCTGCGGCAGCGTCCTTTGCTTCTTTGAGCGCCCCACCTATTGCTTGCTCGCTTTCGGCAAGCTCCTCCTCGTGGCTGTCAAGATTAACCTTGCGCTGCGCTAAATCACCCTCCCGCACAGATAGCCTTTCGGCGACAAGCCGTTGCTTCTCTTCAGCTTCAGCCTTCTCGAGGAGTTGCTCCCGCTCCTCCGCCAAGGCCGGAGAGTTTCCTGCCTGAGGCCCTGGAGCTCCTCCGCGCGCTTCTCAATGTTAACCCCCGCCTTCGCGACAAGCGCCTCTCGGGACGCCAGTTTGGCTTGGCGGGCGTGGTAAAGAGACAGCAGCTTCCACAGCAGCCGCTCCTCCTCAGACTCGTCGCTGCTGCTGCTTGGCGCGTCGACAAGCGCCAGCCCAGCGGAGGCGAGCACCTCTTCATCGAAGGTTTCTCCTTCGACCGGCGCCCTGGAGCTCGACGCCCAGGGGAGCTTGATGAAGATGCCATCGCCGGCCTTCAGGTAGGCACCGGGCTGCGGCTCTTCGGAGCCTGGCTCTGCAGCAGCGGCGGAGGGATCGGCGGTCGGTGCAGCACCTGGCGCTCCTGCGGCCTCGGGGCCGTCAGTGCGATCGCCGGATTCCTCGCCCGCTTCTGCGGCGGCAGCCTTGGCGGCCTCTTCGCCGGCGGGGTCATCAGCACCGACCTCTTCTTCAGTGGCGGTGGCGTCATCGTTGTTGCCGCGCACGTTCTCCTCGCCAGCGCCCTCGGTGTCCATTGGCTCCGCAGCAGTTGGATCTGAGGAACGAAAAAGGGAGAAAAGTCAAGCAAGAATCCAGAAAAGAAAATCAGAAGAAGAAGAACCCAAGGAAAGTTTTCAGGCAAGAAGATTACCTGTGCTAGGATCTACGGTTGCGATCTCAACTGCCGGAGAACTGTCCCTTGCCGGAGAGTTCTCCCTTGCCGGAGAACGCTCCCTTGTCGGGGACTCCTCCCTTGGCGGCATAGTCGAAGCAGATGGCACTTCGGGAGCAGCTTCCGAGCATTCCTGGTGGGGTTGTTCTGCTCCGACACAAATCAACGGTCAAGATATCAGTAGAGAAAAGAGCACCCATGCGCGCCTGACAGCAGGAAGTAAACTACAAACTTACGCTGGGGGCTGCTTTGGGGAGTAGTCGCCGGGTCCGTCAAGGTGGTCTCAGACACACCCCCTGCTGACACGGTGGGATCATCTTCGATGAAAATCACCGGAGCCTTGGCTCTCTTCGCCGCTCTCTGGGCCAGCGTCCTGAAAAGGAATGGATTCAGATCGAAGCAAGTCAGATACAAGACGAAAGCAACAAGATAGCAAGAATTGAAGAACTATGAGGACAGCAAGGGGATCTTACTCTTCTTCTTCATCGTCGGAGCTGAGCGCGGAGAGATCGAAGTCCGTCTCACCTCCGGTACGGCGAGGCGGAGGAGTAGGCTCCCTAGCCCGCTTGGCAGGAGCAGCAGCGGTGGACCGGGAAGACCCTGCTCCAATTGCCGCAGCAGCTTGAGGCGCTCCCGCGTCAACGGTGCTTGCCGCAGTAGAGTGTGTCGCGCGGCTCGGCGGCTATTGACCCGTTTGCCGCCCCGCTACGTCCGCGGCCTTGCGGAGACGCCTTCTTGGCGGGGCCGGGGGCTCCGCCTGCGGCAAGCTGTATGAAGGTTCGGGTTCCTCCTCGCCGGGCTCGCTCGGCTCAGCTTCAGGGCCGGCAAGATCTTCCTCGCCGGCAAACTCCTCGCGCTCGGCAAGGCTTGCCGCCTCTGCTGCCTCTGCCTCCTCCACGGTGAACCCGAACTCGCTCGCGGCAGCTGCTGCCGCAGCCTCTTCCGTCCTAGTGGCGATGCGCTGCAGCTCCGCGTCGGTAGTGTCGCGGGTGAGGCTCTTCTGTTCATCAGCGCGGACCGGCACTTCTACCAAGTCGTCAAAGAACGCCCGCACGACGTCATCCGCAGGTTCTTGCCAAGTTGGGGTGAGTCTGTGCGAGTCGCACAACGGCATCATCGAGCGGATGCGGTCAAGGGAAGAATTGTTGCACAGCGGAACGACATTCCGCGGCAACATAAATGGCTGCTGAGGGTCGCGCTTGAACAGCTCCAGAAGCATCGCGTCCAATTCCAAGACCGTGAAGTTGAAATTGAGGCCCGGGCGCAGCCTCATGATATCCGCCGAGTTCTTGAACTCCCAGGCGGGTCTCCCCCTCTCCTGCAGGGGGGCGATGTGGCGGCGAAGGAAATCTGCGCCAACGGCGCCTACAGTGAGCCCGGCAAGCCTGAGGCGAAGGATCCGAGTGACGACAATCTTCAGCCTGTCGTCCTCCGGGGCCACATTGCTCCAATCATTGCCGCGCCCTATTGGGGCTTGGCGCAGAGCAGTGAACGGCTGCGGGTTCTCCTCGACGACCAAGCACCACTCTGCTCTCCACTCCTCCCACTTGCTACAGAGCTCACCCTCCAGATACGCTTCCTTCTTGCCGACTCTCGAGATCCAAGCAATCCCTCCGGCAAGAGGCTCTCCTCTCTCAACCCGAGGCATGAAGAAGTGGCGGAAAAGGGCTACGTTTGGGTGGACTCCAACAAAGTTTTCGCACAGATGTGTGAAAACTGCCATGGTCAGAACGGCGTTGGGGGTGAAGTCAAGGAGGCGGAACCCGTAGGTGTTCATGATGTTGCAAAAGAATTCAGAGAAAGGCGGGCAGAGCACGCAGTAGAAGAACAGCGCGAAAAAGGGGTACCCGTTCGGAGCCAGTCTGGAAGCGGTGGCCGGGAGTACCCTCGTGCGCGGATGCGCTCGCATCTCCGTCGACCAGAAAAGGTAGTAGTACTCCCTCAGCTCCTTTGCGTCAAGCTGAGGGGGGAAGATGGCCCGCTCCTTTCGCAGCGCCGCAAGCCGCTGCGCCTCGGCCGACTTCACACCCTTCCCCTTGTCGGCTTTCGGAGCCATGGCAGAAGTGGTGGGGGAGATCGATGGCGTGGTGGTGCTGGTGGCAATGGGGGGCGGAGCGCTGCTCTCTTTCTGCTTCGAGAAGAAGGGGGGAGCGGCGGAGATTTTTGGAGTTGGAGCAACAGACGGCGAGGTGGGCGAACTGCCCCTGTTTCCTCTGCTTATAAAGAGGGAGGGGGCGGACGTTTCGCCCTTCCGAATAAAGAAACCACCCACGATCTCTCCCAGGATGCCGCATTCAACGCGTGCCGTTCGGGGAGGGCGCGGTAGATACGGAGCAGGATACGGCGTGACCTAGGCCGCGTGTGCCCGTGCCCTGTTTTGGGCCTGGCCCAACAACGCTCGGCACCGTGTGTTGGCCAGGCCCGGGGGCTCTTGTCGGTGTACTAGAGTAGGGGTACCCTAGTATCCCGAACTTGTGCACGGGCAGTTGCAGCACCCCGCGGCAAGGCTTGCCGGACGATCGCCAAGGTCCTCCGTGGTTCCCTTGGAGCCATTCAAGAACAAAGTATTCAAGCCAAGGAGACAAGGCCCCGGCAAAGAAGAGCTTGCCGGGAAGGCCAACCAAAGCATCCGAAGGAACTTGCTGCGACACGCCACACGTCCCAGCAAAGCAACAAGGCCCCGGCAAGAGGAGCTTGCCGGGAAGACCAACCAAGGCATCTCGAGGCCTGGTGAGCAACAAGCTTCCGGACCCGACAAGACAACGGCCGCGGCAAGGCGCTTGCTGCGGCAGGCGGCCACTCTGTACCCACGCTCCAGCACATCCACCAACGTGTCACTCTAGGGGCCTTTCCAGGTGCGCGTGGCGGGAGGCTGTGCAGCCAACGGTGCGCGGTGGCATGCAAAGCTAACAAGACTGCCATCGTGGCGAGCGGTGGCGTCCCTGACGGTACCTTTCTGCACTGTTTGGGCGACACAGACGGGCATTTAATGCCCTTGTCCCCTGCCGTCAGGGTTAGGTAGGATACACTGTACAGGTAGCTGTACCAACCACCTCTCTTTTTACGCTTTTACCCTTTCTCTGCGTTGCCACCTGTCGGTGACCCCTTGAGCATATAAAAGGAGGCCCATGCGCAACGTAGAGGGGGTTCGTCTCATTCGGAAGCCAGAAAAACACTTAGCTCTCTCGAGCAAGAACACAAGACAATCAAACAAGCAGCAGTAGGAGTATTATCTCTCCGGAGAGCTCCAAAGCTGGGTAAACTGCTCGTGTGCTTCACCTCGATCCGCTCTTCGTGCGATCTCCGCCCCCCACCAAACCGAAAGGGGCCACGGTCCGCCGGCTCCATAGGTGTCCGTGGATCAGTTTCCCCGATAGTTCCTTATTACAGGGGGCTCGATCGAGGTACTCTGGCATGCAAACGTTGAACTTTGGTCTCATCATGGCCTCAAGGAAACTGTGCCACTACTTCCAAGCCCATGAGATCATGTTTGTCACTCGCTTCCCATTGCAAAGGATACTCCGAAACCCTGAGGTTACCAACATAATAGTGGAGTGGGCTTTGGAGTTGTCCAGTTTTGGTCTGCAATTTCAGAGCACATCATTAATCCAGAGCAGGGCATTGGCAGAGTTTATTGCGGAATGGACGCCAACCCTTGACGAGGAAGTGACAGAAACAATTATCCCCGGCAAGGAGGCGCCCCAAGAATGGATTATGTATTTCGATGGTGCCTTTTACCTACAACATGCAGGGGCTGGCGTGCTTCTCGTCGCCCCCTTAGGGGAGCACTTGAAGTACGTCGTCCAGATGCATTTTTCCTAGGAAGAGGCAACCAACAATACAACAGAGTATGAAGGGCTCGTTGCCGGGCTCAGGATTGCCGCAGAGTTGGGAATCAAGAGGCTAATCATTTCACGAGACTCACATCTTGTGGTGAGACAAGTCAACAAGGATTATCAAAATCCATTGGTGGAGGCATACATTGAGGAAGTGAGGGGATTGAAGGAGCCCTTTGACAGATTGCAAACAGAGCACGTACCCCATGCGGAAAACAGCATAGCTGATCATTTGTCAAAGTGTGTTGCACACAAGTCTCTCGTGGAACCAGGGATTTTTGTTCTCCATCTTACTCAGCCCTCCGTATCCCCAGCAACAATGGACCAAAAAAGGAGAAAGATGGATTCCGGTAAACCTCTCCCGGTAGAGCCTCCGCTCCTGGCAGGGAACCTTCCGGAAACAACTCCTCACAACTTGCCGGACCGCACCCTCCAGCCGGGCCCATATTCCCCGCGGATGAGGAATGTGCCCCCGCAGTTGAGGAGGTGCCGCTAGTGCTCGTTGCCGAGCCCCAGGATCCAACTTGGGCAAGGCACATAGTCCACTTCCTCCAAACAGGAGAACTCCCCGATGACCAAGATGAAGCTGAAAGAGTAGATTGGAGGGCCAGTATGTATCAGTTTGTGGATGACACTCTATATAGAAGGAGGCCCAATGGTGTGAAATTGAAGTGCATCTGCCAGGAAGAAGGAAAGGAACTGCTGGCCGAGATACACAAAGGCATGTGCGGCTCCCACATTGGATCAAGGGCATTGGTTGGGAAAGCATTCCGACAAGGATTCTATTGGCCCAGATCTCTCCAATATGTGGTTGAGCTAGTCACCAAATGTGAATCCTACCAGTTCTATTCCATGAGCATCCACCTACCTGCCCAAGCTCTTCAGACAATCCCTTTATCATGGCCATTTTTGGTCTGGGTCTCGATATCCTCGTGAAAGCACAAGTCCTCCCTGGGTGATTTTGGTAATTAATGTCAACATATCTCTTATTGGACTTATACTTCTATCTAGTATATTTCAGATGAGTTCAACATTGGAGTGGCAGGACAAGAGTATGTGGAACCCCTTCAAGATGCTAAGGACAAACATTGGCAAAGGCTCAAGACTCTACATTTTCATCTTAGTGATCCAAGATCACATTGAGTCCATAGGAAAGCCAATACTATTAAAAGTGGATGAGGGGTTGCTAAATAACTTGCTTGCTCAAAGTGCTTAGTGATATGCTCCAAAGCCCTCAACCACTTTCTCATTTCCATATATGTCCCAAATCTAAAGTCAAACTCGGCCCCACCGATTTGATCTAACTGGCGCCACCGAGTTCACTTGGCATAGCCACTGCCAGAAACCCTAATCAGTTCGGTCTCACCAACGGGATCTCGGTCTCACTGAGATGACCTTGCAAACTCTTTGTTACCTATTGCAATTATTTCGGTCTCACCGAGATATGCAGTCGGTCCCACCGAGTTTGCGTGACCAAGTCTCTGTTTGCTTACTGCTGAAACCGGTCTCACCGAGTTCATGCAATCGGTCTCACCAAGATGAGGTTTTGCCCTAACCCTAGCACATCGGTCTCACCGAGTTGACCTTGTCGGTCCCACCGAGAACTCTAACGTTCACACTTTGAACCATATCGGACTGACTGAGTTTCACTATTCGGTCCCACCGAGTTTGACAAATTGTGTGTAACGGCTAGATTTTATGTTGAGGCTATATATACCCCTCCACCCCCTTCTCCATTTGTGAGAGACCCATCAGAACGTGCCTACACTTCCACCACTCATTTTCTGAGAGAGAACAACCTACTCGTGTGTTGAGACCAAGACATTTCGATCCAACCACAAGAATCTTGATCTTTAGCCTTCCCCAAGTTGCTTTCCGCTCAAATCATCTTTCCACCATGAGAGAGAGGTTAGTGTTGGGGGGACAATCACTTAAAGCACAAGAGCAAGGAGTTAATCATCAACACACCGTCTATTACCTTTTGGAGAGTGGTGTCTCCTAGATTGGTTAGGTGTCACTTGGGAGCCTCCCACAAGATTGTCGAGTTGAACCAAGGAGTTTGTAAGGGCAAGGAGATCGCCTACTTCATGAAGATCTACCCAAGTGAGGCAAGTCCATCGTGGGCGATGGCCATGGTGGGATAGACAAGGTTGCTTCTTCGTGGACCCTTCGTGGGTGGAGCACTCCGTGAACTCGTGCAACCGTTACCCTTTGTGGGTTGAAGTCTCCACCAACGTGGATGTACGATAGCACCACCTATCGGAACCACGCCAAAAATCTCCATGTCTCCACTTGCATTTCCACACTCCAATCCCATCCCTTTACCATCTTTCAAGTTGTGTGCTTTACTTTCCGCTATTCGTATACTCTTGCCATGCTTGCTTGAGTTGTATTGTGAATGCTTGAAATTGTGCTAATTTCCAACCTCAACTTGAAAAACTTAAAAACTGCTACCTTTACTTGTTTAGGGTCTAATCACCCCCTCTAGACACCTCTTCTCGATCCTTTCAATTGGTATCAGAGCTTTGGTCTCCATTGCCTTGGTTTAAACACCATTCGAGGCAGATGGATGAGTCTACGATTGGGAGTATTAGATGTAGATTGCCTATGCTTGATGGAGAGTTCTATAATGCTTGGCAAAATGAGATGCTTGAGATTTTCAATGAATATCACTTGAACAAGTACATTACTACTCCTTGTGCGCCCCTTGTTGACCCCTTGCATCCTACCCCTGATGAGTCTCTTGACATGACTCGCGATCTTAGAACTATCAATCTTATCACTAGAGGATTACCTAGAAATTTGATTGCTTGCTTGCCAACTCTTAAATGTGCTTACACTACTGTCACGAGAAACCATGACCACCTATGGGACCAGGATCAGGATCTTTGCCGTCAGCTAGCTCTTTGCCGTCTGCTAGCTGACGGCAAAGAAGGTCTTTGCCATTAGCTTACAGAAAGCCGACGACAAAGAATGAGCGGACGACAAAGATTGTGTTGGCCATCAGCCTGCTCTTTGCCGTCTTCCAACGGATGGTAAAGACGCTTTGTCGTCCGCTAGCGGATGGCAAAGAGGGAGGGTGTCCCATGAGCGAGAACCACCTAACTGCCATCTTCTTTGTTGTCCGCTAGCAGACAGCAAAGCTTCTTTACCGTCTGCTAGCGGACGGCAAAGAGAATACACAACCTAACGGCCGTTTCGCCTCGGCCCCACCCCACTAGCTACCCTCTTTGCCGACTGCTAGCAGACGACAAAGAAATTAAACCTAACCAAAAAAATGAAAGTTTCCCCGTGCCCCACCCTTCTATCTCGCCCCTTTCTCTCTCTCTCCCTCACCTCACTCATGATGGCCCCGTGCTCGTCGTCCCCGTGCCCGCCGTCGACCCACACAACCCCCGTCGCCCCGACCCCATCCGCCCCGCCTCACCCGACCACCACTGCCGCTGACGGCCCTCGGCGCCTCGCCGCCCGTCGCCGCTTCATCCCCGCCGCCGACCACAAGCGCCCCAACG
>NC_057798.1:356104381-356105025 GCF_018294505.1 Triticum aestivum
GCGCCTCGCCACCCGTCACTGCTCCACCCCCTGCAGCTCCGGCCGCCCACCGCCCCTGCGCCTCGCAGCCCGTCGCTGCTCTGCACCCTGCCGCCCAGCGCTCCGCCCCCAGCCGCCCGGCACCGCTCCACTCCCTGGTGTGGATTCCTCCCTTTTTTTCTTGCTATTTTTTGATTTAGGTTAATTAGTTAGTTAACTAGTTAGTTTTTTTGGTTAATTAGTTAGTTGTTTTACCCTACTGTACATAGGTTAATTAGTTAGTTAATTGTTTTTTCAGTTAATTACTTAGTTCGTTAATTAGATTTAGGTTAATTAGATATTAGTTGATTTTAGGTTAGGAAGAAGAATAAGAAAAAGAAGAAGAGGAGGAGGAGGAGGAGGAGGAGGAGGAAGAAGGAGGAGGAGGAGGAGGAGAAGAAGAAGAAGAAGAAGAAGAAGAAGAAGAAGAAGATGATGATGATGATGGTGATGGTGATGATGAAGAAGAAGAGGAGGAGGAGGAGAATAACAAGAAGAAGAAGATCACCAGTCCCCGACACCACCGACACCCAGACCCCGACACGACACCACCTACACCCCGACCCCCGACACCCCCGACAGCCTGACCCCCGACAAGACACCCCGAGACCGCCTCGACACCCCGA
>NC_057798.1:356105445-356149355 GCF_018294505.1 Triticum aestivum
AGAAGACACCACCGACACCCTGACCCTCCGACCCCCAACACCCCAAGACCCCGACACAGCACCCCTGACCCCTAACCCCGACACGTCACCTCCCGAAAAAGGTGCTCTTCGACCTTTCAAAGGCCGACAGAGTCATATATTTGTGAATTATGAGTTAGGTCAGGTGTTCAATTATTATTATGTACATATATATGTTATTAATTAGTTTATGTTATTAGGTATTCAATTTTTTATTATGTCCATGATGATGATACACACTTAATTTTTTTATTATGTTTATGTTGTACTAATTTCGTTTACTCTTTGTCATTGCATGTGTTGACGGATGGTGGGCTTGGATCGAGAGCGCTCCGAGCCTCCTTCCTCGGCGCGTGCTGGGAGGGGTCTTGTTATTGCAACCCAGCACCTTCGGAGAGCGCTGGTAGATAGCATGCAGACACCCCCAGCACCTTCGGCGGGCGCTTCTTCTTAGCCGGGACAGGAGGTCGGGGGAAGAAGAGGGGTGTAGGTAGAGGTGGACGTGGCAGTGGTAGAGGTAGGAAGGTTGCTGTGCCTTCCTCGCCGCCACCCCCGCTGATTCTCCAGACCACCGGAGTACTCCGTCTTAGATGGAACCATCTGACCTGGACCCGTCTTGGACTCCGGTCCACGAGCCTCGGGTCAACGGGCCTTTGCTCGCTGAGCCTCGGGTCCCAAAGTCTTCCTCCAAGGAGACTCGGGTCCCAGGGTCTTCTGCCCAGGAGACTCGGGTCCCAGAGTCTTCGTCCCACGTGACTCCAGAGACTAGCGGCCATGCTGATGGTGTCTAGGAGACCTTTTCTGAGGATAGCTATAACGAGGGCGAGCTGGTTGAAGAGGGCAAGAAGGTATACTAGCGTTGTGGTACTAAGCTACCATCTGTGCCAGCGATCCATGACCAGAGGTGGTTGATTGAGCCTAACGGGGAGAAGTAAGTGCATTTACTCTTTTTTAACCTTTTGCCTTCATGTTTCTTAAAATTAATATCTAATGTATTGGCCTTGTCATACTGCAGGGGTTGGATACACGCAGATGGTGTCCGCAGGCCCAACCAGCTCCTTGGTACTCTTTGACGGCACCACTTCCCGGGGTGGGTCACGTTGCCCGGTGAGGGTGAGCTTCCACAGCTAGCACTGACCTGGGAGCTATATTAGGGTGCCCCGGCCCCGCCGGGGGAGATGGTCAATGATGTCATCTGCGAGACAGCGGCCGACATTGTGAGACGACGGTTTTGGGTAATTTCTCCTTTACAAAATTAAAAATCAATAGTACCTAGTGATTGTACTAATGATCAGTGTTGTCTTGTTTGATTGCAGACCTTCTTCAGGTGTCTTGAGTAACACGCGGTGGACACGGCTATGGTTTTCCAAGCCGAGTGCAAGCGCCTACTTCAAAACTTATGGCACAAGGCTCGGGTGCAAGCTGTTCGAGACTACTACGCCTCGACTAACATCAGGAGGCAGAAGAAGAAGTTCCGCGTCAAGTATCCGAGTAAGGACAAGTACATGAAGGTAATTACCTATTCTTAAGGCCTTGTACTTAGTTTCCTTGATTTGATTCATAGGCGTAGCACTGAAATTTCTCTTTGTCTAAATTAGGTGCCCCCGAGATGGTGTGCGAATAAGATGGACTATTGGGAGAGGTTGGTGGATGAGTGGTGCCCTCCCCAATGGCTAGCCATCCACAACAAGGCCAGGGACAAGCATGCCTAGATGTAGAATGTGCTGCACCATCAAGGGAGCTCCAACATGTTTGCGTATGGGGATCACTGGGTATGTGGTTCGAGCCCTTAAGGATTCATGCAATTTCATTCTTCATGCTAGCTTCAGCTCTTTAATTACTAATTTACCCTGTTCCTCTCTTTCAGGCGTGACAGAACAAGAAGGAGGTGTCGCCGCTGTATGACCTCTATGCCATGGCCCATAGTGCCCCATTCAAGAAGGCCAAGGCATTCTCAGAGGATGACCTCGATCATCGAGAGGCTTCACCAACATCCCCTCCCACGACAAGCTCGTGAGGTAAAGAGACTAGGGGAAGAATATGAAAGGTGAGGACTTCAACCCGAGCCAGAGTCCTTTTGATCCTGAACTCGTGATGCTATCTGGTGATGGGAGGAGACATGGCTTGGTAGCCATTGGGGATGAACTGATACATTGTCCTATAAGTCTCTCGGAGATGAAGAAGCACTAGGCGAGGTCTCTTCCTGAGATGAGGCCTCGACCACGACGAATGGAGCTCGTCATCGAGGCTATGGCCCAGGAGCTTCTGGTGGAGGCAACCAGGTAGGCGGCACATATGGAGAGGGAGTTGGAGGAGAGGACGACTAATATGTTGGAGGCGGAGAGGAACCGGAACGACGCGGGTCACCGGGTTCCTATACGAGCTCCTCGTGGTAAGTTTCTCCCGCATACTAGCCAAATCATGCATGTAATGTTCGTTTCGTTACTAACTAATATGGCTAATTCATGAAAACAAAATATGCAGTCTGCGTGCGAGAAAACCAGCTAGACCCCTCTGCCGATGCCCCAGGTTGGTATAGCGGACACTGTGAGTTTCATTTGAATGGTCATTAGTTACTAGTATTCACATTTCAGTTGCATCATGCTAACTAAACATTGCAAATGATCTTTGGTGCAGCACGCCTCCCAAAAAGGATCGACCAATCCTTCTCCATCTCGCGGAGGCGCAACCCCGACCGGTCCATCATCTCCCTGATGATGGTAAGTTTTCCCAAGTGTTTTGCTTAACATATTCATACTTAGCTTAAGAAATGACCTATACTTAGCTTATTTTCCGTGAAAATGACACAATAACCTTACTCACCTCCAAAATGACATATTCTACGTAGGATAGCTATAAAATGAGCTATACTTAGAACTTTTTCCTCCAAAATGACTTGATATGCTTTGTTAGCTAGAAAATGGCATACCTACCTAGGATAGCTCAATAATGATCTATAGCTAGCTTAGCTAGTTCATTTATGACATAATTAGCTCACTTAGGTAAAATATGGCATAACAACCTAGGATATCTCAATAATGATCTATAATTAGCTTAGCTACTTCATTTATGACATAATTAGCGCACTTAGATAAAAATGGCATAATAACCTTGGTTTAGCTCCAAAATGACCTATACATAGCTTATTTTCCTGAAAAATGACATAATAACCTTACTTAGCTCCGAACTGCCATACTTTACCTAGGATAGCTATAAAATGACCTATACTTAGCCTTTTTTCCTCTTAAATGACTTAATATGCTAGTTAGCTGAATTTTTTTATTACTACCTAGGATAGCTAAATAATGATCTATACTTATCTTACTTAGCTTACTTAGCATTACTACCTAGTTAATTTATGACATAATTAGCTTACTTAGGTAAAAAAAATGGCATAATAACCATGGTTTAGCTCCAAACTATCATATAATTAGTTTATTTTCCTCCAAAATGACAAAATAACCTTACCTAGCTCCAAAATGACCGATTTTAACTGGGATAGCTCTAAAATGACCTACACTTACCATTTTGTCCTACAAAATGAATAAATATGCTTAGTTAGCTCAAAAATGGTATAACTACCTAGGTTAGCTCCAAAATGACCTATTTACCTAGCTTAGCTCTATAATGACCTAGGTTAGCTCCAATATGCTTACTTAGCATTTTTACCTACCTTAGCTAAAAATGGCATTTTTACCTACCTTAGTTGGAAGAAGAAGAAGAAGAAGAAGAAGAAGGATTCTTCTTTTTCTTCTAGCTACTCTTCCTCTTCTTCTAACTGTCATCTTTCCTAATTTGCAGATTTCCTTGAGATAAGGAAGCTTGTATTGATGGAAACTTGTTGCAAACTTTTACTTGTGCTTGTGCTCCCTTTTTGTTTATGGAAACTTATTGCAAACTTGTTGGATTGTATATATGGAAATGTTGTTGGAAACCATTGTAAGTTGTTGGAAACTTGTATATGCTCATGTTGTTGGAAAGTTGTATATGTTGTTAGAAACTTATTTTTGGTATGTGTTGAAATTATTTTGAAATGTGTATATATATATATATGTGAAATTCTGTCAAATTGAATGAATTTAGGAGAAAACCAGAAAAACAGGGGCTATATAGCCACTTTGCCGTCTCCTGGTAGATGGCTAAGGTCTTTGCTGTCGGCTAGCAGACGGCAAAGCTGCCACGTGGTAGCTAGCTGTACAACCTGGGGTGTAGTGGGCTGGCCTATTTGGCGGATTTGCCGTCTGCCAGTAGAAGGCAAAGGCCTTTGCATCTTTGCCATCCGTTGGCTGACGGCAACGATGCAAAGGCCTTTGCCATCTGCCAGCTGACAGGAAACCATGCAGTTGTAACGCCCCGGATGTAACTTTCCATAATTGAAACTCCAACTCTTGCCATTTCCGGCTATGTGATATATTATTTTCTCCGTGGTTGGGTTTTTGTCTTTTGTTTTGCATTTTGTTCATGTTATGCATTCATTATTGCATCATTTGCATTGCATCATGCTTATTAATTATTGCAACTCAAATAAATAAATTGTATGGATCTTTGATCCATTTAAATCGAGGGAAGGGTGACTTCTCTTTATAAAATATCCTCCCAATATTAAGAGCTATTATAAAATATTCCATTAATGTGGAATCACCAAAAACAAACTTGCATTTTAATCTCTCTCCTTTCCAACTATTCTAATCCTTGGCCCTTCTCCTTTTATTTCAAATCAAGCGGTGGTGCTTCGAAATTATGTCAAGTAGCCACATTCCAAGCTTGAGCTCGACTCGAATTTATTTGATCCTTCAAATAAATTCAAACCTTTTCTTTTTTCCCCGGTCCAACCAACTCTCCTACTCTTTCATATCTTTTCTCTGATTGCCCATCAGCCCACAAACCAGGCCGGCCCATTTGCCCCTGCAGGTCTAGCCGCCCCCACCAGCTCGATAACCCTAGCTACCCCAACCATCATCCTCTCGGTCTGTCCCTATGGTCTCCCTCTCCTACCTCGCGCCGCCAGAGGAGCCGATCTCCTCGATCTTCCCCTTCCCCTCCTTTGGGCCCCATCTCTCCTCCCTCCGTTCCCATCACCCCCGCGCCCGATCTCCTCCTCGACATCGGCTCCGCTGCCGAGCGCCGCCCCTCCGCGTGACGTCTCCTGCTTGCCTTCCATGGCGCCCCGCATCTGTCGCGCCTCACCCTTTGCTGCTCACACTGCCCGCTGGCTCTGGCAAGCGCTGCGCTGGCAAGCCCCTCTAGGACTCTTTCTCCTCCTCGCTCGCGACCCGAGCATTGCGCTCACGGCCGTGCCATGGACGCCTCCCTCTGCTGCCAGTCCAAACCGTCCGTGGCGTGGGCCGCTTGGCCTGCTCGTCGCCGTTACTCCACCACGACGGTCTCCCTCGACCCATCCCCAACCTCCTTGTTCGACTCCTTGCTGGATCCGGCAGGTCCTCGTCTACGCTGCCCGACCTGCCATCTTTACCTCCTGCTCGAGCCCGGGCCAGATGCTGCATCTCCATGTCTCCGTCGTGCCAAGTTCCCGCCGCTGCCGCTGTAAGTACCGCTCGGAACTAGCCCCCTGCATCGCGCCAAGTCCCTACATCGCGCCCCTGTAGCCTTGTTGACGCCAAGTTCGACTACACTGAAATGCCCGGGACGCCAGGACTGCCTCCGTGGATTTATTTAAAAGTTCCACGACGACCGACACATAGTACCACTACGATTACCGTGTACATGTTGGGCCGCCAAGACCAAGACCGCCAAGTACCCCTCGGATCAGCAAGTTCGACTACCATCTCCGTAAACAACTTCCTAAATGTGAGCGCTACTTCCTCTACTGATGCTGTGTACAACTACTTCCACTACGACCTTCCAGGAACGAATGCATGTTGTATGCGATGCTCATGTTCGAACCATGTTCGAGTTGTCATTGCACATTCCTCCTCGGTTGCCATGCCGTCGACCCATGGGAAACCCGGTATCGGGGATCACCCCACCATCCTTGCATGATCCGTTCATCCACACTTTCTCTTGCACCGACATCTCAATGAGTTGTCGGCTCACCGGAATGTTGCCGTGGCACCATTTTCGATGTAGTTGCCGTGGCACCCCTTTTGTTCTGCCATGGCAACCAAATGCTTCATAAGATGCTCAAGTCAACATTTTCATAAATGGCATAAAACTTGCATATGTCATCCGCATCTTGATAATAATATTTAAAATGCTTAAACTTGTTGTTTGCTTCAAATTGCTAAATAGCATATGGGGATTTTCAGGAATTGTTGTTTGTTGTTTCCGGCCTCATTTAAACTTGCCTAGACAGGTAGTTTTCTTATGCTTCACCTCTTGCCATGTTTAATAACATTTAATATTGTTGATACATAACCGAGAGAGAACTAAATAATTGATGTGGTGTTTCGGCAATATGCAACTCGTTGCATATTGAGCTCCACTTAATTTGTAGTATTGTTTGTGCACTTTGTTATGCTTTTAAGCCGGTCATGCATCATAATTGATTGTGCATCATGCCATGTTTATGCTTGTGTGTTTACCATGATGTTTGCTTCTTTCCGGTTTGCTTCTCTCGTTAGCTTCAGTTTTATTCCGGAGTGTGAGGATTCGTTCGACTACGTCCGTTTGTCTTCTGCATGGACTCGTTCTTCTTCCTAGCGGGATTTCAGGCAAGATGACCGCTACCCTGGATCTCACTACTATCATTGCTATGCTAGTTGCTTCGTTCTATCGCTATGCTGCGCTACCTATCACTTGTTCTTCAAGCCTCCCAATTTGCCATGTCAGCCTCTAACCTTTTCACCGTTCCTAGCAAATCGTTGCTTGGCTATGTTACCGCTTTGATCATCCCCTCTTATAGCGTTGTTAGTTGCAGGTGAAGTTGAAGATTGCTCCATGGTGGACAGGATTATGTTGGGATATCACAATATCTCTTATTTAATTAATGCACCTATATACTTGGTAAAGGGTGGAAGGCTCGGCCTTATGCCTGGTGTTTTGTTCCACTCTTTCCGCCCTAGTTTCCGTCATACCGGTGTTATGTTCCTTGTTTTTGCGTTGCTTACGCGGTTGGGTGATTAATGGGACCCCCTTGATAGTTCGCTTTGAATAAAACACCTCCAACAAGGCCCAACCTTGGTTTTACCATTTGCCTACCTAAGCCTTTTTCCCTTGGGTTTCCGGAGCCCGAGGGTCATCTTTATTTAACCCCCCCGGGCCAGTGCTTCTTCGAGTGTTGGTCCGAACTGAGTAGACCGCGGGGCCACCTCGGGGAAACTTGAGGGCTGGTTTTACTCGTAGGATGTCTCATCCGGTGTGCCTTGAGAACGAGATATGTGCAGCTCCTATCGGGATTTGTCGGCACATCGGGCGGCTTTGCTGGTTTTGTTTTACCATTGTCGAAATGTCTTGTAAACCGGGATTCCGATACTCATCAGGTCTTCCTGAGAGAAGGAATATCCTTCGTTGACCGTGAGATCTTGTGATGGGCTAAGTTGGGACACCCCTACAGGTTATAAACTTTCGAGATCCGTGCCCGCGGTTATGTGGCAGATGGGAATTTGTTAATGTCCGGTTGTAGATAACTTGACACCAGATTTGAATTAAAATTCATAAACCGCGTGTGTAGCCGTGATGGTCACTTTTCAGCGGAGTCCGGGAAGTGAACACTGTTTTGGGTTATGTTTGACGTAAGTAGGAGTTCAGGATCACTTCTTTATCATTGCCCGCTTCACGACTGTTCCGTTTCCTTCTCTTCTCGCTCTTATTTGCGTATGTTAGCGAGCATATCATGCTTAGTCGCTGCTGCAACCTCACCACTTTACCCCTTCCTTACCCTTTAAGCTTTGCTAGTCTTGATGCCCATGGTTATGGGATTGCTGAGTCCTCGTGGCTCATAGATTACTACGACAACAGTTGCAGGTGCAGGTTATGCGATGATCATGACGCGAGAGCGATGTTACTTGTTTTGGAGTTCATCTTCTGCTTCTTCTTCGATCAGGGGATAGGTTCCAGGTCGGCAGCCTGGGCTAGCATGATGGATGTCGTTTGAGTTCCTGTTTTTTGTTTCATCCGTAGTCGAATGTTGATCTTATGTATGATGATGTTGTATTTTAGTGGCATTGTATGCCTCTTGTATGTATCCTCATCTATTATGTAATTGTATGATGTAATGATATCCACCTTGCAAAAGCGTCTCCAATATGTGCTTCTATCCTTAGTGGGACCTTCGGGTTTCTTTAGGATAGGGCCGCATATTGGGCGTGACAGGTTGGTATCAGAGCCTTGACCGACCATAGGAGCCCCCTTGATTGTTGGTCGTTGTTGAGTCTAGAAGAAAACTATTTTGAATCTTAGGATTATATATATCGGAGAGTAGGATTCTTTTTACTTATCAGCCCCCTTCGTTGCTCTGGTGAGGACTCTCGACGTAGATGTTTTGTCTTTCCTCTACTCAATTTTTCACAATTTTTTTTAGGATCACGCGGGTATCTTGGGATCGTTCCGATATTCTTGTGACAAGAACATTGTTCTTGGTGCCTCCTGACATTTAGGGGTTGTGGTAGTGTCCCGGGAGTTGAGCTCCGAGGTGTTGTCGTCACAATTTTATCGTTGCAGTTCTGGAATACCTGAGTTTTGCCGACATTGAAAATCTCTTTTATGCAGTTGTTGGTGAGATAACCTCGACACCACCCAGTACTGGGGAGTTCGGGAGTATTGCCATAGCTCGTACAACGGATGCTTTCCGAAGGTTGAGGTACACGATTTCCGGAGTTTCTTGGTTATGTGTTGACGGATGGATACAGCTGGATGCAGGGATTGTTAGTTTGGGTGAGATATAGTGCTTCCCCTGTATCCCCAACACCAGATTGCAAAACCGGAAAGTTTCGGGAGTTTATAGGTGGGAATTCAAGTAGCTCCTAGAATATCTTTCCGACAGATGCCTGATATGGGATTGGGTAAATCTCTATCATATGTATTTGTTCCGGCTTATTTCTGCAAGACAATCATTTGTTTTGTTTTGATTTGTGGTATTTGAGTTGCTTCAATGTCAGGTGTTGATTCCATACCTTTCAAGCGGTATTATCATATTTCTATGGGAGTACTAATCCTTCTGATCATCGAGATTGTCATGTCAATTCTTTCCAACCGGTGTGCTTCTCTTCAAGTGGATCCGATCATTTAAACATTTGTGAGATCAATTCTAAGTTTTCTCAACAGTATTCGTTTCCTCCGTCCCCAAGTTACCTTTGTTTTCCTGCCCTCCCACCCTTTTTCTTCAAGGACTCAGATTTCTTAATCATGTGTCCTTTTATTTGTGGGAAGTCTCTTCATTCTTTTCTTTCAATGTTCTTATCCGGTGATTTCCCATGAAGATGCTCAACAGTTTCAAGTTCATCATCCTTCATTGTTGTTTCTTCTCTGGTGGATCCAATTCAAGCTTTCGATATTCATCATATTCCTTTCCTCATTTCTAATGCTTTCTCATGCCGATGCACCTCTTAATCATTCACTTCCTCCTATTCATTTGTTCTGGAGTGCTGAAGATATCTCAAAAGACTTGTGTTTCCATTCTCAATCCGTTCAAGATATTTCGAGGTTGTTATCTCATTCAAGCCATTTAATTCAACCAGTGCAATCTCTCTTTAAAATTGTTCAACAGTGTTTTCTTTTGAGTGGTCCCTAACCCACAGGTCTTTTCCCAGGATCTTACCTGACTCTTTTATTTTTCCGGAGCTATTCTCAAATTCTTTTCGAAGGTTGATGTAAGAATGAATTTTCATCAGTCATATTCCTTCTCCAAGGTCGCTTTCAGAATATTTTCATCGTTGGTTCATCATTTCTATTCTTCTTTGTTCTGGAGTGTCTCAACAATTGGGTGGTGTTTCTCCTCGTCATTCTCGGATTTTGAAGACTGAAGAAGAGTTCCTCTTAAATCCTTACCTGTTCTTCCAAAGATGCGTAGTTCAAGCTTGATGCCATCCTCTCATAATTGTTTTCGATTGTGAGAATTCTTTTCACCCATTTGGAGCATTTCATGAGTTGTTTCCATTTCTTTCCTCCGAAGGCCATCATGTCATAATTCTTCATTCTCAGCATGTAGCTATCTCCAAACCTTACCGGTGCATCATTCAAATACCCTCTAATCAGTTCATGATCTCTTTGTTCTCATGTATCTAAATCCCCTCAAGTATCTTCATTCGTTTTCCCGTTCTTCCCGGTGATTTGTGCCTTTGCTACTTTCACATTCAATTCTTATGGTGGTTTGTTCAAGATTTCACTTCCTTCGTTATCATATCAAATATTCGTTGTTTCCAAATCCCACCGGTGGTTCCATCAATACCTTCTCAAGTTTGCGCTATATCTCTTTTAATCCTTTCTATGGGAATAAGTAGTATGCCAAATCCATTGCTTATCATCAATTTAATTTGATGAAGGAAAAGCATACAATAAATCTTATTCTTATTTCCTCGAGGTGATTCAATTCTTTTATTTCCGGAGTTCCAAGTTTTCTTGGTTATATCGTCGCAAAGCTCCATCTAAATCATTGCAAGGCTTCACCTTGTTCTTTCAACTCTTTTCCTTTCTATCATTCTTTTATTAACGAAGTTCTCCATGGAGGCTCTACATGGTGGTTCGTCAAGGATTCTTTTCATTCTTCAATAATTCTTCAAGATTTCTCTTGAAGTTATGATCCGCCAAGCTATACTCAAAAGTAAACATGGTGCTCAACACATGTTTTGTTTTGAGGCGTTCAAGTATTCTTCTTCTTGCATTTCGAAGTGCAATTGTTTCTACCATATTTTTTTGAGGTGGTGTTATATCATTCTTGACAATTTCCATTCATTTTTCGCGATTTACATGTTGTCAAGAATGAGGTATTTTAAATCCATCAAACTCTTGGTTGGAGTTATCTTGGTATAGATTTCACTTAAAGCCTTCCCTAAGGAATGTTGCTAATTGTGGTGTCTATCGATAATCCAAGTTTCCACCCATTCTCGCGGTGAAAGAAGTTTTTCATCTCTTTGGTGCTCTCAATCAAATCAATGGTTTCCATTAGTGGTCGGTTGTCACCTCATAGTCTTGAGATGTTTTCCATAAACCCACTACAAGCTTATTCGTTTCATTGTTGGTTTTCCAACAACTCCGTTATAACCTTCTTGGAAGGGTGCTTTCCAAGCTCAGTTGTGGCAGAAGTTGGCATTTTCTTCTCTATTCTGTTATTCCAATGATCTATCTTCTATTCTTGATTCCGGAGGGATTGTGATGTTGCTCTCTTCACTCATCATCTCAAATTGAGGAGTGTGTTCTTTTCATGCTTATCCATTGAACCGGAGTGTTGTCGTAATTGATCTTTATCGCTCCTTGTACATCTCGTTTCAACCAGAGTGGTTCCAATTCCTTCTTTTCCATTCTACTCATCATGCATAGCTTTGTAACTTCCAAGGTTCACATGGTGTTCCTTGTTTCTATTTTCTACCGCAGTACTCTCAATTGTGTTCAACTCTGTTGTGTTCTTTCTTTCAACTTTTCAACCTCTCAAAGTTCTTCGGTTCCACTCATTTGTCGAAGAAGCAACTTAGTTTTACCTCTTTACTTCCTCTTCCGTTTCTCTCCGGTGCCATCCTAGATCTCGAGACGAGATCCTCTTGTATTGGTGGAGTGTTGTAACGCCCCGGATGTAACTTTCCATAATTGAAACTCCAACTCTTACATTTCCGGCTATGTGATAAATTATTTTCTCCGTGGTTGGGTTTTTGTCTTTCGTTTTGCATTTTGTTCATGACATGCATTCATCATTGCGTCATTTGCATTGTACCATGCTTCATCTTATTAATTTGTGCAACTCAAATAAATAAATTGTATGGATCTTCGATCCATTTAAATCGAGGGAAGGGTGACTTCTATTTATAAAATATCCTCCCAATATTAGGGAGCTATTATAAAATATTCCATTAATGTGGAATCACCAAAAACAAACTTGCATTTTAATCTCTCTCCTTTCCAACTATTCTAATCCTTGGCCCTTCTCCTTTTATTCCAAATCAAGCGGTGGTGCATCTAAATTATGTCAAGTAGCCACATTCCAAGCTTGAGCTCGACTCGAATTTATTTGATCCATCAAATAAATTCAAACCTTTTATTTTTTCCCGGTCCAACCAACTCTCCTACTAATTCATTTCTTTTCTCTGGTTGCCCATCAACCCACAAACCAGGCCGGCCCATTTGCCCCTGGTGGTCTAGCCACCCCCACCAGCTCGATAACCCTAGCCACCCCAACCCTCGTCCTCTCGATCTGTCCCTATCGTCTCCCTCTCCTCCCTCGCGCCGCCAGAGGAGCCCATCTCCTCGATCTTCCCCTTCCTCTCCTTTCTGCCCCATCTCTCCTCCCTCCGTTCCCATCTCCCCCGTGCCCGATCTCCTCCTCGAAGTCGGCCCCGCTGCTGAGCACCGCCCCTCCACGCGACGTCTCCTGCTTGCCTTCCATGGCGCCCCGCATCTATGGCGCCTCGCCCTTTGCCGCTCACGCTGCCCGCTGGCTCTAGCAAGCGTTGCACCGGCAAGCCCCTCTAGGACTCTTTTTCCTCCTTGCCCGCGACCTGAGCATTGCACTCACGGCTGCGCCATGGCCGCCTCCCTCCGCTGCCAGTCCAAACCGTCTGTGGCGTAGGCCGCTTGGCCTGCTCATCGCCGTTGCTCCACCACGACGGTCTCCCTCGACCCATCCCCAACATCCTCATTTGAGTCCTTGCTGGATCCGGCAGGTCCTCGTTTGTGCTACCCGACCTGCCATCTTTGCCTCCTGCTCAAGCCCGGGCCAGATGCTGCATCTCCATGTCTCCACCGTGCCAAGTTCCCACCGCTGCTACTGCAATTCCCGCTCGGAACCAGCCCCCTGCATCGCACCAAGTCCCTACATCGCACCCGTGTAGCCTTGTTGACGCCAAGTTAGACTACACTACAAGACCCGGGACGCCAAGACTGCCTCCGTGGATTTATTAAAAGTTCCACGATGACCGATGCATAGTACCACTATGATTACCGTGTACATCTTGGGACGGCAAGACCAAGACCGCCAAGTACCCCTCGGATCAGCAAGTTCGACTACCATCGCCGTAAACTGCTTCCTGAACGTGAACGCTACTTCCTCTACCGACGCTGTGTACAACTACTTCCACTATGACCTTCCGAGAATGAATGCATGTTGTATGAGATGCTCATGTTCGAACCATGTCCGAGTTGTCATTGCACGTTCCTCCTCGGTTGCTATGCCGTCGACCCGTTTGAAACCTGGTATCCGGGACCACCCCACCATCCTTGCATGATCCGTTCATCCACACTTTCTCTTGCACCGACATCTCGATGAGTTGTCGGATCACCGGAATGTTGCCATGACACCATTTTCATTGTAGTTGCCGTGGCACCCCTTTTGTTCCGCCATGGCGACCAAATGCTTCATAACATGCTCATGTTAACATTTCATAAATGGCATAAAACTTGCATATGTCATCCGCATCTTGATAACAACATTTAAAATGCTTAAATTTGTTGTTTGCTTCAAATTGGTAAATAACATATGGGGATTTTCCGGAATTGTTGTTTGTTATTTCCGGCCTCATTTAAACTTGCCTAGATAGGTAGTTTTCTTATGCTCCACCTCTTGCCATGTTTAATAACATTTAATATTGTTGTTACATAACCGAGAGAGAACTAAATAATTGATGTGGTGTTTCGGCAATATGCAACTCGTTGCATATTGATCTCCACTTAATTTGTAGTATTGTTTATGCACTTTGCCATGCTTTGCCATGCTTTTAAACCGGTCATGCATCATACTTGATTGTGCACCATGCCATGTTTATGCTTGTGTGTTTACCATGATGTTTGCTTCTTTCCGGTTTGCTTCTCTCGTTAGCTTCAGTTTCGTTCCGGAGTGTGAGGATTCGTTTGAGTACGTCCGTTTGTCTTCTGCATGGACTCGTTCTTCTTCCTAGCGGGATTTCAGGCAAGATGACTGCTACCCTGGATCTCACTACTATCATTGCTATGCTAGTTGCTTCGTTCTATCGCTATGCTGTGCTACCTATCACATGTTCTTCAAGCCTCCCAATTTGCCATGTCAGCCTCTAACCTTTTCACCCTTCCTACCAAACCGTTGCTTGGCTATGTTACCGCGTTGCTCAGCCCCTCTTATAGCGTTGTTAGTTGTAGGTGAAGTTGAAGATTGCTCCATGGTGGACAGGATTACGTTGGGATATCACAATATCTCTTATTTAATTAATGCACCTATATACTGGGTAAAGGGTGGAAGGCTCGGCCTTATGCCTGGTGTTTTGTTCCACTCTTGCCGCCCTATTTTCCGTCATACCATTGTTATGTTCCTTGATTTTGCGTTCCCCTGGGACCCCCTTGAGTCAGGGTGATTTATCAGACCCCCTTGACAGTTCGCTTTGAAAAAAACTCCTCCAGCAAGGCCCAACCTTGGTTTTACCATTTGCCTACCTAAGCCTTTTTCCCTTGGGTTTCCGGAGACCGAGGGTCATCTTTATTTAACCCCCCCCCCCCGGGCAGTGCTCCTTCGAGTGTTGGTTCAAACCAAGTAGACTGGGGGCCACCTCAGGGAAACTTGAGGGCCGATTTTACTCGTAGGATGTCTCATCCGGTGTGCCCTAAGAACGAGATATGTGTACCTCCTATCGGGATTTATCAGCACATCGGGCGGCTTTGTTGGTTTTGTTTTACCGTTGTTGAAATGTCTTGTAAACCGGGATTCCGAGACTGACCGGGTCTTCCTGGGAGAAGGAATATCCTTCGTTGATCGTGAGAGCTTGTGATGGGCTAAGTTGGGACAACCCTGCAGGGTATAAACTTTCGAGAGCCGTGCCCGCGGTTATGTGGCAGATGAGAATTTGTTAATGTCTGGTTGTAGACAACTTGACACCAGATTTGAATTAAAATGCATCAACCGCGTGTGTAGCCGTGATGGTCATTTTTCGGCGGAGTCCGGGAAGTGAACACGGTTTTGGGTTATGTTTGACGTAAGTAGGAGTTTAGGATCACTTCTTGATCATTGCCAGCTTCACGACCGTTCCGTTTGCTTCTCTTCTCGCTCTTATTTGTGTATGTTAGCCACCATATCATGCTTAGTCGCTGCTGCAACCTCACCACTTTACCCCTTCCTTACCCTTTAAGCTTTTCTAGTCTTGATACCCATGGTTATCGGATTGCTGAGTCCTCGTGACTCACAGATTACTACAACAACAATTGCAGGTGCAGGTGTGCGATGATCATGACGCGAGAGCGATGTTACTTGTTTTGGAGTTCTTCTTCTGCTTCTTCTTCGATCAGGGGATAGGTTCCAGGTCGGCAGCCTAGGCTAGCATGGTGGATGTCGTTTGAGTTTCTGTTTGTGTTTCATCCGTAGTCGGATGTTGATCTTATGTATGATGATGTTGTATTTGAGTGACATTGTATGCCACTTGTATGTATCCCCATCTATTATGTAATAGTAGGATGTAATGATATCCACCTTGCAAAAGCGTCTTCGATATGCGCTTCTATCCTTAGTGGGACCTTCGAGTTTATTTAGGATAGGGCCGCATATTGGGCATGACAGTGGTTAACCACTTAACGGACCTGAACTGCCGTGTGTGCCGTCCAGGCTCTTTGCCGTCTATCGGAAGACGGCAAAGCCCTTTGCATCTTTGCTATCCGCCAGCAGACGGCAAAGAGTCCTTTATCGTAGCCTATTCAGCCAGACCTGTTGTCGTCTACATGTCTTTGCCGTCAGCCATGGCTGACGGCAAAGTGCCTGATTCCTGTAGTGCCAGGACGGCGGCCCTTTGCTGGTTCGGCAGGGGGGAGTCGTTTTGCACAAAGAGCACACTAATGCAAGGTTGCACGACAGGTATCACACAGGTAATTTTACCCAGGTTCAGGCTGCCGCGAGGCGTAAAACCCTACTCCTGCTTTGGTGGATTGATTGGGAAAAGGTGGCGGTGGTGCACAGTACACTTGCCCGACAGGGTTGCTTCGGGGCAGCGGAGGCTACCTGTGTACGGGGGTGTGAGTGGTCTAAACTTCCAACCTCTCTAATCATTGCCATGGGCCTCCTTTTATAGTCCAAGGGGTTACCACAGTGGCAAACTGGTCATTAGACACTAATATGATGACAAATAGTGCTATCATACCTAACTCTGCAGGCTGATAGCCTGCATTTAGTGTGCCGCTTACTGTCACATCATTGGTCGCCCGACAAGGCTTGCCGGGCTAATCTGCCAACTCCACGCCTGCTTGCTTGACACGTGACTGGACGGGTGTCATTTGTGGGTCCACTTGGTAGGAAGTGGCCGACATGTGGCGAATGGCTGCCACTTAACTATCCTGTGGCTTGACATGTCAGGACCCTGACTCAATGCCACACCGATCTAGCATGTAACACCTCATATCACTTTGCGGCCTCACGCACGGTATCCCCATGGGTGTCGCCTTACCAGGCCCAGGTCCGTTTGTGCCTTTTGGCACACGTATATGATAGTGTCGCTAGCATTCATATAACAAGGAGCCCGGGCTAACATGGCTAGTCGTGAACCCAAAGTGGCACTAACTTACAGGGATAGGCATACATGGCCCAGCAACGAACGTGTCGGTCATCAGCGAGCGAATCCGGGCTGTAACAGCTGGGCTAGCAGGACTCCAGAGAATCCGGGCTGTAGTAGGCTAAGAGGACTCCGGTAGGCACCGCGTGACATTTCCCTGAAGCGAGAGGCACAGGAACGAAGAAGGACACATGCCGGCCAGCCTGAGTGTTCTGGAGTAGTAGCAAGCTACCATGGCTAAGTGGAAGCACTAGGAGACATTTCCCGGTAAGAGAGGCTACCAAGGATAAACAACTAGATAGTCAGATCCCACACATGCCAAGCATCCCACACACACAATATGCTCGATATGTGCAAATACAACATGGCATCACAACATGACTCTACAACTCAAGTATTTTATTCAGTAGGCTCCGAGGAGCGAGATATTACAAACATGGGTCTCATGACCCAACATTCAGAGCATACAAGTCAAAACACATGCCGAAGCTTAACATGTCTGAGTACAGACATCTATAAATGAAAAAGGCTGAGAAGCCTGACTCTCTACCACATCCTGCTGAGGGCACAACATCGTAGCTGAGGTAACAAGCTAAACGTCGAAGTCCACACGGAACTACTAGCAAAACTGAAGTCTCTCTGCAAAAACATAAATTAAGCAAACGTGAGTAAAAATGTACCCAGCAAGACTTACATCAGAACTAACTACATATGCATCATTATCAACAAAGGGGAGGATGGGGTTTAACTGCAACAAACCAGCTTTGACTCGGTGGCTATCCTAAACTACAAGTGCAAGTAACTCTTTTGGTGTGGCGCACATGAGTCCACATGTTCACCATAACAATACGCCACTATGGACCCGCTCATGTCTCCCTACTAGAACGCCATCCATAGCACTCACACTTATCTTGCGTATTTTAGAGTATCCACTTCCACTTCTCTATGAACTGTATAGGCAACCTAGAGGTCCCAGGGGTGTACTTCTTAATACATGTTTCCACCACTTAGCGTCTGCACACGACATGTGCTCGGCAGACTTCAAGCGAAAGCCGACGTGGGTGTAGACCACGACCTACCTAAACACTCAAGTCTCTAGTCCAGGTTTATCGCCTATCCAGGTTCCATCCGCAGGGAGTCCGGCTGAGGTTTCCACATACGGCCCTGAACGATGTGTACAGGGTTCCGTAACACCAAATGGGCACCCGGCATACCCGGCCACGTGCCTACCGCATCACAGCCGACCCCACTGGTCGGTGCTGCGCACGGCCTCCAGCAACTACAAACAACAGAAACTACTTGCAACTCCTAGACAGCGGACTAGGGTGGTTAAAAAGTCGAGCAGGGTCATATTTTAGGGCCCAATGCATGGTAATAGCTATTTCATGGATCACAAACATAGAACTCAGTTCCTGAGGACGGCTTTAGTGAGACAACCCACCATGTACTCCTACATGGCCTCTCACCACTACCTTTACCAAATCGTATTCACACACTTAGCTCACACACAGTAGGACATGTTCACCACTTTCTAATTCATTCCCGATGAATCAGACCTGACACAACTCTAAGCAGTAGCAGGCATGACAAACAAGCATGAATGAGTAGGCACATCAGGGCTCAAACAACTCCTACTCATGCTAGTGGGTTTCATCTATTTACTGTGGCAATGACAGGTCATGTAGAGGAAAAGGGGTTCAACTACCGTAGCAAGTAACGGATGAATCGTTGTTGTCCTAATGTAGTAAAAGAGAGCAGGAGCGAGAGAGTGGGATTATATCAAAATAAACAAGGGGGTTCTGCTTGCCTGATGGGGTAGTAGTTGGATAGTGCCCTTCAGTCGGATATTCGTAGGTATCCTAGGAGGCAGAACCTACCACGAAAGACACATCGGAACACAATCATCACATGGCAGTATGCAATAATATGATGCATGCTATGACATGGCAATATGGGTGTGTTTTGGCTAACGCATTCTTAAACAGGTTGGTTTGAGTCCATTTGAATCAAAGATTCAAATGAAAGCCCATGATATGAAGTCATATTAATGAATTAGCTTGTTCACTTAAACAACAAGGCTAAAGTGTTCTGACATGCATCAAACCAATGCAGATGGAAAGACTGGATTTTTCTGAACATTTTTCATATATAACTTATTTCATTCTGAGTTACGGTTGATTTTCTATGATTTTTAGAAATTTATAATATTTTCAAAAATAAATAAACCAATTAAGATTTATTTAAATTCCAGAAGAATTATTGCGTCAGCATGACGTCACTGTGATGTCAGCGGTCAATAGGGCCGCTCCAGGTCAAACTGACCAGTGGGTCCCGTGTGTCAGTGACTAACTAAACTAACCTAGTTTAATTAGCACTAACCTAGGTTAAACTAATTAAGTTTAGACCTAAAGTAGATTAATTAGCGGGGCGGGGCCCGCATGTCATAGACCCAGGGGAGGTCAAATCCCCTGGTCAACCGGCGCTAAACCACTAGCGGTCAGAACGGTCAACCCGCCGGTGTTTAGCCGCCGGCGAGGCCGAACACGGCAAAGGGCGCGGGATTCGTCCTCTGACGTCCAAAATGACGGCGGAGCATATCTACGTGATGTGGGGAGTGAGCCGTGTCGAGTGGTGGCAGTGGGTGGACCTGGGGTGGCCGGAATCGACACCGGCGACGACCTTGGCAGCCGCCGGAGCTCGGACAAGCTCGGGCAAATCGTTAGGGGGCACAGCGAGGCGCGTGGGGAGGTGCTATGCCCTCCTGGGAGTGCGGTGAGTTTGGTGACATGCTCGGCTTCGAGCCAACGTGGCCGTGGCCACGACGGCAATGTGCGGTGGCGGTGGCGGGTGCGGGCGAGCTCAGTGCGGTCGATCCAGGGGACTGCAGCAAGAATGGAGAGGATGTGGAGGTAGCTGAGCTCACGGCGAGCACGGCGGTGCAGTCGGCGAGGTCGGAGGAGGTCGGGTGGCGACGGAGCAGCGAGGGGGATCTCCGGTGGCGTTTGTTTCAGACGAGGTCGATGGAGACGATGCAGAGCCTGTGAGCGCTCGGGGCTCGGCCTGCTCGGCTTAGCGGACGACGACAAAGCTCAGGGGCACGACGGGGCAACGCGAGGACGACGTTGGCTGCCAGAACTACGGCGGCGCAGGTGCGGCAGCGTCGGCCATGGCGAGGAGAGGGCGATTGAGAGAGGCAGGGGCATGTGAGGTGTCCACGGGGTCGGGGCGGCGCCATGGAGGCGTTTCGACGCGAAGGTGAGGCAGGTGAGCAGGGAGGTGGCGTGGCGCGTCGCGCGGGCGTGCGCTGTCTCCCTCCTCTGCCTACTAGCAGAGGTAGGTGATGACTGGCACGGGCCAGGTGGGCCGGCCCAGCCAGGTAAGTTGGCCCGAGGCCTTTCTCTCTCTCTCTCTCTCTCTCTCTCTCTCTCTCTCTCTCTCTCTCTCTCTCTCTCTCTCTCTCTCTTCCATTTAAGTTGTTTTTCTATTTTTCTGTAACTGTGTGGCTTCATTAAAAATAGCTAGGCATTTCCAAAAATCCTAAAAATAATTAGTGGCTTTGTTTAGAATATTTCCAACAACTCACACTTATTTCCAGAATTATTTGAGCATTTAAAATATTTTATAGCATTTAAATGCCCAAATGCAAATAAGTAATGATTTAATCCAGTGACCTTTTGTGTCCTAGAAAAATGTGAACCAATTTTGGCAGAGGTTCTAACCCAAGACAAAAATGATGGACATTTTAGAAGGGCATTTTAGGTTCATTGAAAATGATTTTAGTAAACCCTAGTTGTTTTAGGGGGGGCTGGGGGTTCTGTCATCCCCATTTCCAAGTTTCTGAGAGAAAGTAAACATGATGCAACACCAGATGCTGGCACTAGGCAAACCAGAACTAGGGATGTGACATGACACCACACTGATCCATGACATGGGTTGCGGTGGAGCAGTCGGTGGGGTGATCTTGTCTCCGCGAGTCCTGGCAGGTCCTGCCGGGACGCCTTGGTCCTCTTCTTCTGGGGGTGGCCTCGCCCCTTGCCGGGATCGCCTGCCGTGCAAGGGAGGCTTCTACCTTGACGATATCTGGCTCCTTTGTCTTGGTTTTGGATCCTCCTGATCAGCTAGTTGGTTCTTTGAGTCTCTTGATCTATTGCTCTGGTGCTCTGTTTCTGGATTGTCCACGCACGAGTCAGGAGAAAACATGTACCCCTGTATAGTTTCCCCGACATAAGCCGCCGGACTTGAGCCATACGTGTCGCTAGGTATGTTGGGTTAGGTCCCAAATCGCGTCAGGAAAGGGCTGCACGCGCTGGTTTGTCATGATGACCAGTCAATCCAACGTCCACTTTTCTTGATTACTGCGTGTCGTGGGTCGTGGGACTGTAGCAGTTAAGGTAAAACAGTAACTTTCTGAAGCGTCATGTCCCTGTTCTGCGTTCCTCTTTTAAGACCAGGAAAAGCGAAGCGGCACGATCCATTTGTTCTCTGCCCTACTCCCTCATCTTCTTCCTCCGCAAGCCAAGAAGCAGTTCCCCTCCTTTCCCTCCTGCCGCAGTTCTTTCACTGCCGTCGTCAAAATGGGGAAGAAGCCCTCAGATAAGAAGAAGTAGTCGGCCATGGCGAACGAACCGCCGGCGAGGGGAGTAAAAGAGGTGCGGAGCAGAGCAGGAAGTGGAGCGAAGACGTTGTCTTCACTCCATCAATCTGAGCGGTCCCGTCCTCCTGCCAAGATATGGGTATCAATGGGGGAGGCTCGTCGAGAAGGGGCACGTGGCGCCAGCGGTCATTGTGGCGGGGAAGGAGGTACCACATAACTCTTACTAATTCTTCTACGCCTATTTTATCTGCGGTCTCTATCCTCCCTTCTCCGGGTTCTTCGAGGCAATCATGAATACCTATGGGTTCCATCTTCTGGATTTTACGCCAAATGCAATGGCGACCATGGCTATCTTTGCCAATTTGTGCAAGAACTCTATCAGACTCAACCCCAATGTGGATCTGTTCCGCCACCAATTTGTTCCGTAGGTGGAGAGCAAAGCATATCACTCCGGGGTTATCAGCTGGATGCCGCGTGTGGCGAGGAACCTTTGGGATTACCTTCTCGAGAATCAGCAGGAAAGGTGGTATGAGTGGAGAGGTGATTGGTGCTGGATTCAGGACGAAGAGGCCATTCAGTTCTGTGAAGCCCGGAGGGAGGTTGTTGAACGTGGCAGGGACTGGAGTGCCGAGGGCCTCACTAGAGATAGGCTGCGCCCAGCAATCAACATGACCACCCATTTGGCGGCTGTCGGGCTAACTATAGAGCACGTAGGGGCGGATTTTCTCCTCCGCCGAATCTCGCCGTTGCACGAAAGGGACAAGCCCGCGTGGCTGTATGGCGACGCGGCAGACAGGATGAGGTTGCTCCCCGGGCTGGCCAAAAACCTGTTGGTGTTGCCGATGTTCTGGGAACGGGGGTACCCAGACTTGCCTGCCTACGGCCTGCAGCGTGGCTCAGGGAGTGGCCCAGTATGGCCCATGTTCATCAACACATACTCAAGACCCTCGCGAGTGGCCAAGTCTCACGGGGCGGACGACAGGAGGCTTCCTCGTGCACAGCCTCGTTAGGCTGGCTCGCGAGGAGGCGGAGAGATCATGGCGGGGTACCTCACGAGGTGCCCATGAAGCAAGCCATGACGATCGAGGATAGGCAGGCGCCAGGCGGGCGCCGGCCTGCGCAGAGTCCTTGTTTCCTCTTTGGAGCAAAGGGGGCAAGCGCAGGCAGGAGTATCAAGCAAAGGCAACCATTTCGGTGCAACAAGACCAAGACCAGCAGGACGTCAGGATGGAGGTCATCGTGGATCCCAGGCCGGCGTCACCGTCAGGGTCTTTGGCAGGCGAGGACCGACTTTAGTCAGGATAAGTGTACTAGATGTTCCCCTTCAAAATGACCAATTGTTGGCGCCCTTCCCGCTCAATATTTGGGAAGAGGCACAGGACCTCCCTCTATAAATAGAGCTAGCCACCATAGAGTAGGGGAGAGGAGAGATTTTGGGTAGACTAGAGAGAGGGAGAGAGGCGACTGAACTCACCCAAGAAGTTCATCGCACCAGCCAAGAACAGCCCCTCGCGAGGCTGTTCTTCCTTGTACTATTTATCATCAGCCCCTGAGGCAATCCACCACACCACAAACTGGAGTAGGGTATTACACCACAATGGTGGCCTGAACCAGTATAAATCTCGGGTCCCTTGTGTTGTTCTTCGTGTTGTTTAGATCCTTGCGAGGCGACGAGACGTCGGTAGGCTGGAGGTGTGATCTCCGCGTGCACCCCAGATTTCGAACCTTGTGGGTCTGCCGGAACCCGAAATCCGACATTTGGCACGCCAGGTAGGGGTGCACCGGAATCCTTCTCCTGCTGCCTCGCGTACTATCGCATCATCGTCATCATGTCCGGCGATCCAACGGGCAATTCCGATCCCTGGGCGGCCTGGCCCGCCTGCGCAGAGCCGCTTTCCCAGGGCGACCTCAACCCTGTGCCCCAGGCAGCCCGTGGTCCGCAGGGAGCTGCGGGCCACAGGCGACGTGGTCAGGCGGCGCCAGCTCTCACACCACGGCATGTGCGGTCGGCAGCAAGGGCCTCAAACCACGCCGCGGCCACGGCGCCGTACACCCGGCAGGAGGAGGGAAACTCAAGGGCCGCGCTCACGGTAGCCCGAGAGCTACTACAATGCAGGCTCCTGGAGGGTGGCCACGACGTGCTACTAGAGCGGGTGGCAGAGCTCCTGGGCTCCGCCGCCTCAGGGGCTCACCCCTTTTGCACCCAGCCACCGCCTCAGGCCCAAGGCGGACCGCACGGAGACTCCACGCGTGCCTGCACAGCTCCGAGCAGTCCAGGGCCACTCCAACCCAACCTGGCCGTCGACGCCTGGCTGCATATAGTGCCACCTCCGCCTCCGACCAGCGAAGGGGGATCCACTATAGCTCACGGTCCCAGTGGGCCGCCATGCTACCACTCCCAGGTGGGCACCATGAGCAGGACTGCGTGGCACACGGGGCAGTACAACGAGGCATTTGGGGCGGCAGCACCGGAAGCATATGTGCCCCACATGGTGGATCGAGGACACGCGCAGGAGGAAGACCATGGCTCGTTCCTCTGCCCAGGCTGGGGGGAAGAGACACCCGAAGGTGAGCTCTTTCAGGAGCCCAGGGAAGGCCTCGTTGACCGCGCTGGAGGCAGCGACTATCGGGTACCGCTAATCACAGGCATACGCTAACCATGGATCACAGGAGGTGCAGGTCGTCGTGGCGGATGGCCGACCCAATCCAGCAGCTTCCTACCCCTCAGGAGGAGGGCACCGGGGGCTGTAGGAGGGGGGCTGAGATCCGGCCTCACCCACGCGGCGCTCGGAGCAAGGCATCATCAAGAGGTAGGCCCTCTGCCGGGGCGGTCCCTCGGGGCCTACCCCCGGCAGAGGACCCGTGGTCGTCGGGGGAACCGCTGGAAACCGCTCTATCCCATCGGTGGCGTCCTCGGTCTCCGGCCGTCGTCGATGGCAATAGAGTGTGGCGCAAGGCGGGGCCCTCGTCTGGTGATATGAAGCAAGGACGGTACCTGTGAAGAAGGCCTAGTGCCTGTGAAGCTCGCCGCCCCGTGAAACTCTCACATAATAATGAGTGGGGCTGTACACGCCCCAGAGTCTCCGGAGAGCCGCCCTCGGGCCTCGTGGGCTCCCGCCCACGCCCAGTGTCAGCACTTAGCTCCGCGCTGGTGAGAAGACGTCGAAGACTAGACTAGGTGCCGGATGCGGCCTTTCTGCTTTTTTTTGCCTTTCCTTTGGTTGTCATTTTTCACCTGTTTGGATTTAAGTTGGATTTGAGCTTGAGACTTGCGTGTGTTCGGGGAAGGGGTGTTTAGTCTCGTTCGAGCAATCTCTCGCATTCTGGTTACGTCCAATTCAAGAAATGGGGATGATTTTCAAACACCACGGCACCGTGGGTCTCCAGCAAACATTGAGGTGCTTTCTTTTGTAATTCTAGAAAAAACAAACCTCGTTTGAAATTCGTGAACCTTGGCATGCTATCATGGAACAGCATCAAGATGCTGGGGTAAAAAAATATTGTCCCATTTGGGCCAGGTTATGGTATAAGATTCTCGCAAACCATAGCTTCTCTCACAACAAGCATGATGGTTTTGGTAGGGAACGGGCCACCTTGGGGGACGAAACAATATTTGTTGCATCTTCTTACTTTCAAAACATTTCTCTTGTTAACATAGAACAACATGAGTGTTTGCAATTTTTTGGGATATTTCGGGGTTCGCGTGGACATTTTTATACATTAACTGAGTTTTCTATGCATTCATGTGCATAATTCAAATTTGAACTACATGCACATGCTCCAATGCATATAAACAGGTTGAAAAATATGTGTCCTTGGTTGCAACCTTAGGTCCCATGCAAGAAATGGGAATGTATGTCAAAAACCTTTGCCACCATCACTCGGCCACTAAGATTGAGATACATGGTTTTAAAATTCTACTAAATCGAAAACTCGTCTGAAATTCATGAAACTTGACATGCTATCATGGAACGACAGCAGCATGCAGTGGTAAAAATATTGTCCCATTTGGGGCAGGTTGGGGTATAAGCTTCTCACAAACCAGAGTTTCGCGCAACAAGCCTCATGGTTACGGTAGGGAACATTCACCTTTCTGGACGAAATGATATCCGTTGCCTCTTCTTGATTTCAATTTTTGCTCTAGTGTCAAAATAGAACAACAAGAGTGTTGTGTTAAATTTTGGAATTTTTGGGGTTCGTTTGGACATTTTTATGCATTAATTGACCTTTCTATGCATTTATGTGCATAATTCTAATTTAAACTACATGCACATGTTCTAATGCATATAAATTTGTTGAAAATTCAGATCTGTCTCCTTGGTTGCATGCTTAGGTCCCATGCAAGAAATGGGAATGAATGTCAAACACCCTACCGCCGTCACTCGACCACAAACATTGAGATACCTGATTTAAATTCTAGTAAATCCAAAACTCATCTGTAATTCATGAAACATGGCATGCTATCATGGAGCGGCATCAACATGCCGTCGTAAATTTTTTATCCCATTTGGGGTAGGATTGGGTATAAGCTTCTCACAAACTAGAGCTTCTCACAACAAGCCTGATGGTTTTGTTAGGGACGTTTCACCTTTCTGGAAAAAATGATAGCCATTGCCTCTTCTTGATTTAATTTTTTTCTCTAGTGTCAACATAGAACAACATGAGTGTTGTCTTACATTTTGGAATTTTTGGGGTTCATTAGCACATTTCTTATGCATTAGTTGAGTTTTCAATGCATTTATGTGCATAATTCAAATTTGAACTACATGCACATGCTCTAATGCATATAAATTGCTTGAAAATTCAAATATGTGTCCTTGGTTGCATGCTTAGATTCCATGTAAGAAATGGGATTGAATGTCAAACACCCTGCCACCATCACTCGGCCGCAAACATTGAGATACCTGGTTTTGAAATCCTAGTAAATCCAAAACTCGTCTGAAATTCATGAAACCTGGCATGCTATCATGGGATGGCACCCCACATGCCATGGTAAAAATTTTGTCCCATTTGGGGGCAGGTTTGGGTATAAGCTTCTCACAAACCAGAGCTTCTCACAACAAGCTTGATGGTTTCAGTAGGGAACGTGCCACCTTTGGGGACGAAACAATACCCGTTGCCTGTTATTGCTTTCAAAAAAATTCTAGTGTCAACATAGAACAACATGAGTGTTGTGTTCAATGATGGAATTTTTCGGGGTTTGTTTGGACATTTCTATATATTAACTGGGGTTTCTTGGCATTTTATGTGCATAATTCAAATTTGAACTACATGCACAAGCTCAATGCATATAATTTGGTTAAAAATTCAAATCTGTGTCCTTGGGTGCATGCTTAGGTCCCATGCAAGAAATGGGAATGAATTTCAAACACCAGCACTATTGACTACCAGCAAAACGTTGAGGTACTTTGTTTTTAAATTCTAGTAAATCCAAAACTCGTCTGAAATTCATGAAACTTGGCATGCTATCAGACATGTTGTGGTAATTTTCGTGTCCATTTTGAGAGAAGGCACACTTGAATAACAGTCAACAAAGGCATTTTGAAACCACTAGTTGCCACTCTAACATCGCAAATGTTTTAGATAGAACACCCGTATGTACACTGGCAGCTTCCCAAGTAAGCCAAGGGAAAATGTGTCGAGTAGGATTTGTGCAGCTCTTCATCGCAAACGTTTTAGATAGAACACCTATATGCAAAGTGAGAGCTCTGGTCTTTCGCAGTAAGCCATGGAAAAATTTGCTGCGCAGGATTTCTGCATCTCTTCAACGCAAACAGTTCAGATTGAATAAGGCATGCAAAGTGAGACTTCGGCCCTAAGCCAAGAGAAAATTTGGCAAGCAGGATTTCTACCTCCCTTCAATGCAAACAGTTTTTTCGGATGACCCGTGTGCAACCACATACAGACAATTTGGTAAGATTGCATCCGTCATATTGGGTATATTGCCATTTGTCAAACTGGAAAGATTGACATTTGTTGATCTAGTAACATTGCCATTTTTCAATCCTTGTAACACTGCGATTTGTCAAAATATGCAGCTAAAAATCACTAGCACTATCTAATTTTTTGCAACTAAAATTCAGTAATTAAGCATAGATTTCATTCATAGATTAAGTAGTCGTGCTTAATTTATACAAACAATTCAAGTTTACAGCTGAACCGACCAAACTTTTCCCCAATTGTTGCCAACCACGTACTGAAATAGCTAGTGCAACTATATATACTAGCTAATTTTAAGTACATTGTACAGTTCCACCACATCTATAGTCAGATGAACTGACTAAAATAGCCCCTAAATAGCACTACGGAGAGGCTTTGTACTACTTCCGGCAGACTCTCCTCTGCCGAGCAGGCGCAATAAGAGGAAGAGGAGGAGGAGGCTACCGACGAGCTGGACAACTGCAATACGGTGCCTACCGCTGCTGCACCTTCAACGACGCTCACCTCGAACGCCCTTTGCTGCTCCAGACGACCCCTCTCGAAGCGGTGGTTCTCCTTGTAGATCTCCTGATTCCTCGCCTCTGCATCGTCGTGTGTCGCGGCCACGGCGGCGGTATGGCTCTTTGCGTGCTCGACGAGGCGCTCCTCCTCCTCCCGCGGGAACTCGACGTAGTGAACAAGGCGGTGCCGCACGTGCTGGCGGAGCGGGTGATAATCCTGGTAGTCGATGGTTGGCCAGCGGCCACGACGGACGATGATAGGGTGGCGGCCACGACCACCACCTCCCGCCCTCGGGCCGCGGTGGCGGAGCGGGTGATGGCCAAGGTGGCCGGTAGTGGGGTGATGGCCACGGTGGCGAAGCGGGTGATGGCCACCCGGCGGAGCGGGTGATGTTCCTGGCTTTAAACGGAGCTGTGGCGGCAACGGCGGCCGGCAACAGCTGCAGACGGGCACCAGCATCCTAGTATGTGATGCGTGTTCCGTGCACACCCAGCTGGGGCGCCGCGCGCACTACACTACGCCGGGGACTACACCGCCGTCGCGGTGCAGCCTCCCAGCTAGAGCTGTGCTCTGATGACGGCGAAGTGGCCGAGCGATGATGATGGTCTGGTGCCATTGCCAATTTTGGGAGAAGCAGACAAGATAAGCTACAGGGAGGGAGGGGAAAATGCGACGCAGGACTCGCTAGCCGTGAGGGTTTATTTAGTAAGCTGATAAGCTTTGGGATTTTGGGAGATTTCACTGATTCGGGTGGGAAGCTTGCGCGGGAACCTGCACGGTTGCGCGGGAACAGGCTCAACACCGTTTGGCCAAAAGAACACCCCCGCGCGGCTGCTCAATCTTGCGCTTGAACCGTCTGCGGCAGTGGGGTGACAAGACGTGTGAGAGAAGGATGAAAGGACACGTACACATACGTTTAATAAAAAAATGTTTGCATTTAATTAACTACTATACACCCATCCTGGTTTATAATAGGATTTAATTAATAAAATACAAATGCATGTCGCCAAAGATTATATCGTCGGATTCGTATTTGAACATAGTTTCTAGTTATATAATTTTTGTAACATGCAAGCGTTTTCCCACAACACACATGGAGCCAGCCTCTGCTCGCGTCCCTCCACAAGCTCTGCTTGCGGTTAGGCATCGCAGCCCGCTGTGCTCGTTGTTAGGCACCGCGGCGCGCTTTGCTCCCATCCGTCGGCGCGCTCGGGTTGTGGACAACTTTTCCTTGCGTGTTCAACTGCTATATGCATATATATGGTTGCTCGCCATTGAGGCTACCGCGGAGTGCTCTTCTTGCATCCCTCCACGCGCACTGTGCCAGCTGTTGGGCCTGCGCACGATCACGTCAGGGGCCTATATGCATGTGGTTGCGCCGCGCGCGTTGCCACGCAATGTAGTTACGTGCAGCACGATGGAGTTATGCGCTACGAATTAGAACTGCCATCAGGGCGTGCCGTTCGATATTCTAGGCCGTCTGGCTTCCCATTTAATTCCCGCGGCCATTATAACCTTAGTCTCTTCAACCTTCCTATCATGCCCCACAACACAACAAGCACACCCACGACAACACATAAAGAGGGATGTCTAGCGATACTCCAATGGAGTTCGGCGAGCATATAGTGGAGACCCACGCAAGGGAGAGGGATCTCTCGGTGGTGCACACCATCGACCCGGACGTGGTGCACAACTACATCAACACCGTTGAGTAGTTGCTTGCTGGAGACAAGTACAAGGTGGTCGGCATCGACCTCCAGTACACTGCCGGTAGTCCTGACATAAATCAGAAGGTTGTCGTCGCCCAGTTGTGTGTGCGCCATCATGTCCTCATCTACCACTACTGCATTGCCAGAGAGCCTTGCGACCATTTGAATAGGTTTGTCAACAGTACCAGCTACAAGTTCGCCATGGTGGAAACCACCAACAATGTAAAAGCGCTCAGTGTTATAGGCTTGGCCTGCCAGAACCTTGTCGAAATCCGTGACCACTACAGGGTCTGGGGCAGCACGAATAAGGACTCCCTGGTCGAACTCGCCTCAGCCATCATCGACCCCTACTATGAAAATATGAAGCAGGATGCCCAGAGAACAAATCTTGTATCCTAGCACAGGGCCTGGATGCGGCGGATGGATGAACCTCACCTCAGGTTCGCGGCCAAGAGCGTGTACACATGCTACGAGATGCACAGGAGGATCGTTGACATGAGGAAGTGCCTCGTTACCCAAATCGACGAGCCCGGATCGAGCCACAAGCAGAGCAAGCGTCACAAGAAGTAGATGATGATCAGATGATCATTTATGCTAGTTAATCATGCTTGTAATATATAGTTTAGTTTATTGGTGTGTGGAAGTGTCATGTGTGTACTAGCCACCTATGAAATTATGCATGTAACAGTTTACTTTTGTGTGTGCAAATGCCATGGTTGTAGTAGCCACCTATGTAATTGGATGTTTAATTTGGTTAATCATGCATGTAATATATATGTTGTTATTCTGTATGCAATCCCATCGCACAACACACATGTCATATTAGCAGCAACCATTTGAGTTATTATCGGTCTTCACACACATTTCTGATTACAGAACTGTTTGTCGCATATCACAAACATCTTTTTATATTAAACCATTTATGATCTCTTGTCTCAACACAAACAGTTCATCCGAGTGAACCGCATGTTGTATATCGCACACACCTTGATCTGGCTGACCGTTTATTTTGTGTTTCCTAATCACAAACATCCTTGTGAACCGTATGCTGTGTATCGCACACGCCCTCATCTGGCTGCCCGTTTCTTTTGTTACTCCTCATTGCAAACAGTTAATTGAACTGAATCGTATGCCCTGCATCACACACGCAACTAAAATCTGAACCGTGTTTGATGCATCCATCATCACAAACGTTTTGGACATTTTTGACGGTTCTTTGACACCACCGTTTGTGACTATTGCATCGCACACAGTTTCTCGAAGGGTCTCTGATCGTAGTGTCGCGTTAGCAGCATCCTGCACTAGTGTATATTCTCTCATTATCCAATATCATATTTAGGGCGAGAAAGACATACAAGGGAAGAAAATCTTTGGAATTCATTGCATATGTCTTTTCCTTGGGGACATGTCAACATCCAAATAGAGTACTAAGTACCCACTCTCTACATGTCAGCCCAGTCTTGTTACTCTTGTGGTTTCCCGTTCTTGCTCTGTTTAGTAGATGTTCCTGTGTTATCTAACACTATTTTCTCATGTTCATCTCTTCCCAAGGTAGCTCAAGACCACAAGGTAAGTATATGCATCACACTCATGTGCATGAGGATCTCTTGCTGATGTACATATTGTTTGCAAGGACTCATGAACATGTAGGTATATTTTCTACATTTCACATCATTTGCTTTGATGCATATAGCCAAGATACATGTAACTCATTGCTTGCTCTGACATTCTTATGCATTCACATACTCTCATAATCTATTATCACATGATTCCATACATGCATGGGGGAGCTAATGCATGTTATTCCAAAGATTTACTTGTTATACTTCATGTGTTTATCCAAATATTTGATGTATGTTGTCATCAATTACCAAAAAGGGGGAGATTGAAAGTGCAAGTGCTCCCTAGGTGATTTTTGTAATTAATGTCAACATATCTCTTGTTGGACTAATACTTCTATCTAGTACTCCCTCCGTCCGAAAATACTTGTCATTAAAATGGATAAAAAGAGATGTATCTCGAACTAAAATACGTATAGATACACCCCCTTTCATCCATTTTGATGACAAGTATTTCCAGATGGAGGGAGTATATTTCAGATGATTTCAGCATTAGAGTGGCGGGACAAGAGGATGTGGAACCCCTTCAAGATGATAAGTACAAACATTGGCAAAGGCTCAAGACTCTACATTTTCATTTTAGTGATCCAAGATCACAATGAGTCCATAGGAAAGCCAATACTATTAAAAGGGCATGTGGTGTTGCTTAATGACTTGCTTCCTCAAAGTGCTTAGTGATATGCTCCAAAGCCCTCGACCACTTTCTCATTTCCACATATGTCCCAAACCTAAATTCAAACTCGGCCCCACCGATTTGATCTATCTGGCGCCACTGAGTTCACTTGACATAGATACTGCCAAAAACCCTAATCAGTTCGATCTCACCGATGGGATCTCGGTCTCACCAAGATGGCCTTGCAAACTCTCTGTTACCTATTACAGTTATCCAGTCTCACTTAGATACACAGTCGGTCCCATCGAGTTTGCCTAACCATGTCTCTGTTTGCTTATTGCTGAAACCGGTCTCTCCGAGTTCATGCAATCGGTCTCACCGAGATGAGGTTTGGCCCTAACCCTAGCACATCGGTCTCATCGGGTTGACCTTGTTGGTCCCACCAAAAACTCTAACGTTCACATTTTGAACCATATCGGTCTGACCGAGTTTCACTATTCAGTCCCACCGAGTTTCCAAATTGTGTGTAACGTGCCTACACTTCCACCACTCATTTTTTTAGAGAGAACCACCTGCTCATGTGTTGAGACCAAGACATTTCAATCCAACCACAAGAATCTTGATCTCTAGCTTTCCCCAAGTTTCTTTCCACTCAAATCATCTTTCCACCATAGCCAAATCTGTGAGAGAGAGTTGAGTCTTGGGGAGACTATCAATTGAAGCACAAGAGCAAGGAGTTCATCATCAACACACCATCTATTACCTTTTGGAGAGAGGTGTCTCCTAGATTGGATAGGTGTCACTTGGGAGCCTCCATCAAGATTGTGGATTTGAACCAAGGAGTTTGTAAGGGCAAGGAGATCGCCTACTTCGTGAAGATATACCCAAGTGAGGCAAGTCCTTCGTGAGCGATGGCCATGGTGGGATAGACAAGGTTGCTTCTTTGTGGACCCTTCGTGGGTGGATCCCTCCATGGACTCACGCAACCATTACCCTTCGTGGGTTGAAGTCTCCACCAACGTGGATGTATGATAGCACCACCAATCAGAACCACGCCAAAAATCTCTATGTCTCCAAATGCATCTGCACACTCCAATCCCATCCCTTTACCTTCTTGCAAGTTGCATGCTTTACTTCCCTCTGCTCATATACTCTCGCCATGCTTGCTTGAATTGTATTGTGAATGTTTGAAATTGTGCTAATATCTAACCTCAACTTGAAAAGCTTGAAAAATGCTACCTTTACTCATTGAGGGTCTAATCACCCCCCCTATAGACACCTCTTCTAGATCCTTTCACCTTGGCCCTTTCCCCCGAGGAACCGGGGGCTTTGAATTCTTGTTTGTTGCTATCGACAAGTTGTCAAAGTGGCCGAAAGTGACTGCCATGAGAAAGGTGACTACCCAGTCAGCTATCAAGTTCTTGAAAGAACTAGTGTGTCATTTTGGACTCCCGACAAGGATCATTACCAACAACGGCACCCAGTTTATGAGCCGCGTCCTTCATGCAATATGTTCGTACCCTCGGAAGCAAGGTCTCATTTGCCTCTGTCGCACATCCCAGAAGCAATGGGAAAGCTGAGATGGTCAACACTAAAGTGTTGCGGGGACTCAAGACAAGAACCTTTGATACGCTGCAGAAGCATGGCAGGCGGTGGATCGATGAGCTGCCGGTAGTCCTTTGGTCCCTTAGAACGACACCAAATCGAGCTACTAGGCAGACTCCTTTCTCCCTGGTCTATGGGGCAGAAGTAGTTATCCCCACAGAACTCATTTACGAGTTGCCTAAGTGCTTGCCTACGATGAAGTAGCGCAAGATCAGCACCGGTGTGACGACGCTGTGCTACTCGAGGATAACCGTCTCCGGGCTGCTACGCGTGCTGCATGCTATTAGCAAGCCTTGCCTCGCTATCATAGCCACAGGGTTCATGCCCGGTGTTTTGAGGAAGGTGACCTTGTCCTTAGGCGCGTTCAGTCCGCCAAGGGTACAACCAAGTTGATGCCGAAATGGGAAGGCCCTTAGCGGGTAGTACGAGTCACCATACCTGGCGCAGTCCGTCGGGAGACCAGAGATGACATTCAATTGCAAAACTCATGGATATTGAGCATCTTCGCAAGTTCTACCCGTAAGGCACGGTTGTCGGGTCCTGCCCGGCAGCCACCCTTTTGTATAGGCCTTGCCTCAGCTCCATGTAACCCCTTGTACAAAGCCAGGGAATGACCTTGAGCAACAGAGAAATGAACGAAGCCCTGGGGGCCCCCTGACCAAGTTGCATGCATGCATGAGCATTCCAAGAGCATTGCATAAGCATCTCATGAGCATTTGCATGTGCATATAGATACGATTGCATCTTGCATCATTTTCATCTGCATGAAGCTGTAGGTCCCTACTGTGAACTTGGCTTCTACAAGGAGTTGGGGAGATGGGCCAACACTGCGATCCCCGGCAGGCCAAACAGATAAGTTCTACCTCTTCTCGATAAGTGCTCTGTAAGCTGAAACTTGTGCATAAGAAAACCTCGCCTCTATTGGAAGCTTAGGTGCTCCTACTTTTGGATCGAACGTTGCTTTGGCCTGAGTGGTTGCAGTGGCATTTGATGAAAAGGGGTTGGCGGGGGGCTGTCCCTTTATTTTTTGCCTGGCAGACTCAGGTCACCGGCAACAAAATAAAAAGGATACCAACAGGATAGCCCACCGGAGAAGACACATTTCTTTAAATAAAGAGGCATCCCACCGCTGCATGGACATACACATGCGCGAGTTCCCGGCAAGGCTCTTCTTTTTCATTAATATGCTGATCATACAAGTACAAGCCTTATAGAACACAAACATGGACTCGAGAGATTAAATTATTTGAATTAAAATTTGCCATGTGCCTACAGATTTAAGATTGAAAAAATATAAGTGCCCCGTAATCCCCTTTCTTGTCCCGCTCCTCCTAGGCATGGCGGTAGAAGGCGGAAGGGGCAAAAGGGGCAAAAGGAGCGCCTAGGCAGAAGCCCAGCCTGACCCCATCGGGCTCCAGGACAGGCAGCCCGGTGGGGACAGGAAGACATCGGCTAACGCGTCGATGGAGAACTTGGCAGAGGCGACTCGACAACCACCGCAACTAGGGCCAACAGGGCGCGACCGGGTTAACAGAGCTGCAGCCCGAGAGGGAGCCTGCTAGGGTCCAGCTGGGAGGCCACTGGAGGAAGTCGGGAAGCACCAGCCCCACCTCTGCATCCAACTCCCCAAAAAATCGGCTTGCCGGGGAGGAGATGCATATGTAGATGATGGTGCTGCCACCTGATGAAGATGGTGTGGGCGGCACTCAGCCGAGTCAGAGTTGTCACCCTCCTGCCCGCTGCCGTCATCATCACCGTCACTGTCCTCCTCGTGGCTTTCGCTCGAGGAAGAGCTTTCGTCATCGGTGGAGCTCTCCGTGCAGCACCCTAACCGAATTCCCAAGAGCCCGAGGATCTTGAGGTAGACTAGGATGCTCTCCATTAGTTTAAGATGGACAACGTGCCCCTCCGACAGGCTACGAGATCGGGCAAAGGTTTTCCAGCTGCGGCAGAGATACATGACATGAGGAACGGGGAAGTCGACATCAACCCACATGCCGCCATTCCCATAACACCTTATGTGCAGCCTCAGAGCGCGTGGTGGCTCAAGCTCCATTTCCCATGCGAACGGAGTAGGTAGACGGAGGTGGCCGCACAGAGATTTGTATAACCTGCTGACAGACTCTCGAGGTTCATCTCTGATGTGGCCTTGCATCGGGGAGGAGCCCCCGGTGGGGGAGAGGCCAAAGCGCCACCCCTTCATCCTCTTCCTCGAACGCCATGGAGGCCACGACCTCGCCCTTCCCTCCATCTCTCGCATCGGGTTCCGGAATCACGGGGTCCAGAGGAGGGGGGATAAGTCGTCAAGCAGAAGCCCTTGTCGCCACCGCTGGAATACCACGCACCCTTGTCCTCTCACCATGGCGAGTGGAGCAAGATTATGGAGGAAGAAGATGAAGCAGGTGTGTATGAAGATGCACCACTCCTCCCCCCTCTTATAGAAGGATGAGGAAGGGGGCTGGCCTCTCGCTCAGGGGGCGGCCGCCCTGCTCCTCCAATACGGCCTCCCTGCCCATCCAGTGGCTCGGGAAATCAGGACCGACCTGCTGTTCCCACCAGTGGCGCCCAATTTTCTACCATGGCACTCGCGCCTGTGCTCTCCGCATCCACCACCTACCCCTCCTAATGCATGGAGTACACATGGCGTGTGCTCCCGAAGTAGGGGGCAAGTGGGATGGCAGTTTCCATCCCGTGATCGAGGGGCGCGGGCGTCCTCTGGGTCATGATCTGAGTTTTTCCATAATGTTGCGCACGACGCGCGGGAAAACCATAAACTGGCCCAGGCTCAAGATTAATGAAGAAGCAAACAAGACGTCAAGAGACTAGCCTCTTCGGCGCCCCTGCCTGTGCAATTAATAGGGCCTACCCGCATGATGCTCGACAGCGCGTTTAGGGAAAGCCCGAGGGCTTCTGTCGGTGCAAAAAAACTGGGTCTGTTGCCCATACTATGCACAGGTACGGGAACAAGATTACAACACCAAGCCATGCCAGAGTATAGGAGACCAAGACCTTCAAAGGACCAACATGCAGATCAAGAAGACCAAGGTCAATATAGAGAAGCGAGATACCACCAGGAGAAAAACCTCCCTTTGTCGGTGTTCTGAGAACTAGGGTGTCGAGCCTTGCCTGCCTGCGGCCCATGATGTGGCTTCATCGATGGCCTGGTACGTCCCAGCTTTGACTACGACAAGACAAGACCCTCACGAGGAGCCAAGCCTCGCGAGGAGGGCGACATCAAGATCTCCTGAGGGAGCGGCCTCCTTAGGTGACCTCCTGAGTGGAGCAGAGATTTCTATGCAAGACCTAGCCTCACGAGGCTGGAATGACATCAGCCATGACGACCAAGGCCAGGCGCGCGTAGGCAGGCGCAGAATAGCAGGTTTCCTCTTTGATGTAAAGGAGGCAAGCGCAGGTGTGGAGTCCCAAGGAATCAGCCAAAGGTTGCCATTCGCATGCAACGAGACCAAGACCACCAAAATGGCAGGATCGATGTCACCGCCGAGCCCACCTCAAGATCATGCTCCGAGGCTTTGCAGGCAAAGACCACCTTTCGTTAGGATTAGATGTACTTCTTGTTCCTCTTCAAATTTGGCTGTTCTGGGATCCCTTCCCGTCTATGTTTTGGAGGAAGAGGACAAAGGTGACTATAAATAGGGCCTAGCCACCACCGTAGAGGGGGTCGATCGATCAATCAACTCACCAGGTGATCTGGTCACAGAACCACCAAGAGCTCATCACAAGGACACGCCTCCTAAGGCTATTCATCTACTTGTAGTAGTTCATCCTTAGCCCATCGCGAGGCCAATCCACCAGAAAGCAAGATTAGGGTATTACACTGCAAGGTGGCCCGAACCTGGGTAAACTGTTGTGTCTTTCTCTGTCGTGTTCATCGAGCTAGGTTTTGAGAGCAGCGGATTGGGAGGCTTGAGAGGTTGAATTCTTTGCACATGACCCTCAGTTCGAACCTTTCTTGGGTCTATGGAGCCCGGAATCTGACATTTGGCGCACCAGGTAGGGGGCGTGTCAGAGGTCGGCCTCGTCATCAACCACGCTTTGCCCTCGCTGTTCCTCCATGGCGGGCACCGCTCCTCCCGCTGGTCCGCCGGGCATGTATGAAGGCGTGGCGGGCCTCCGAGCCTTTTCCCTCGCCTTGCGAATGGTCCAGTGGCCTTCGAACTTCAGGCCTGAGCTGCCGCTGCGCTATGACGGCGCGGCGGACCCTGCGGGGTTCCTCCAGGCGTACAGGGAGGCCATCTGGGCAGCGGGCGGAGATGACAACGTCATGGCCAACTGGCTCCCCATGGTGCTCGGGGGCGTGCTAGGCACCTGGCTGCTCGTCTTACCAGAGTCTTCGATGGCTTCGTGGGAGGAGCTGTGCGGCTTATTCGCCGCACGCTTCGTAGTTCCGGCGCACCCCCCATCATCGTCATCCTCGGCGGGTCGCTGCCGCTAGCTTCACACCGCCACACAAAGGAGTTCTCCCGTCAGATGGGGGCTCCTCCGTCCCCACAAGGGGCCCTCCGGGATGGGCGGCGCCCAGGTTGACCTCACCTTCGATGCTAGAGATCACCCTAGGACCATGGCCGGTGCAGGTGCGTTGCCCATGCTCTGTACCCCTGCCATCTGTAAAACATGGTGGTAACAAGAACCCTCATCGATGGCGGCGCCAGCCTCAACGTCCTCTCCGTGAAGGCGTTCAGCCTGCTCCACGTGCCTCACGACCGATTCCTCCCCACCAAGCGGTTCTCTGGAGTGGTCGGTGGCTCCACCTGCCCCGTGGGGCAGATTTGTCCCTGACACCTTCGGGACGTGCGACAACTACAACATCGACCTAGTCGACTTCTATGTCACATGCATCGGTCCCCCATACAACGCCATCCTCGGGTACCCGCCCTTGCCAAGTTCCTGGTGGTCACTCACCTCGGCTACAATGTCATGAAGATGCAAGGGAACAACAGTGTCCTCACCATGCCGAGGGACACTAGAGATGCGCAGGCAGCCCTCAAGCTCACCTACAATGCTGCGGCGGCCACACGGCCAAGTGCAGAGAGCGCCCCAGAGGGCCCGGGGGCTGCCCCGGCGAAGAAGAAGCCGTTCTTTTCCCAGGACCGAGCCGAAACGAAGCAAGTACTGGTCTATGAAGATGGGGAGTCAGGAACCACCTTCAGCATAGGGTGGTCTCCTCCGAGACCAGGAGGAGGCGCTGGTCGACGTTCTTCGTGCGAATAAGGATGTGTTCGCGTGGCAAGCAACAGACTGGTAGGTGTACCGCGGGAGATTATCGAACACCACCTCAGGGTTTGCCCCCCATGCTCGCCCCATGAAGCAGAAGGCGCGGTGACAAGGCCTGGAGAAGTAGTCATTCATCGTCCAGGAGACCCGCAAGCTACAGGAGGCCGGTGTTATATGGGAAGTGCGGAACCCGGACTGGTTGGCAAACCCAGCCATCGTCCTCAAGAAGAGCGGGAAAGAGCGCATGTGCCTGGACTTCACAAGCCTTAACAAAGCTTGCCCTCAAGATCCGTTTCCTCTTCCTCGCATCAATGAGAACGTCGACTCCACAGCCAAGTGCGACCTGTTGTGCTTCCTAGACGCCTTCTCAGGCTATCATCAGATCAAGATGGCGGTTGAAGATGTAGAGAAGACGGCCTTCCCGACTCCACGCAGGGTGTATTGCTACACATGCATGCCGTCTGGGTTGCACAATGCCGAGCAACTTTCTAGTGGTTGATGCACATTTTCTTAGGCAAGTAGCTTAGAAGAAACGCGAAGGCTTACATTGATGATATAGTGGTCAAGTCCCGGGAGGCCAGAACACTTGTTGAAGATCTGGACGAGACATTTGCCAACCTACGCGAAGTGAAGTCGAGGCTTAATCCTGAAAAGTGTGTATTTGGTGTTCCGTCAGGCAAGCTGCCGGGGTTCTTGATGTCGCATAGAGGAATTGAGGCCAATCCGGAGAAGGTCAAGGCAATAGAAAGGATGAGCCTGCCTCAAACTCTCAAGGAGATGCAGAAGCTGGCGGGCTGCATGACCTCACTTGGGCGCTTCATCTCCAAGCTAGGAGAGCGCGCCCACCCATTCTTCAAGATGATGAAGAAGAAGGGCATGTTCGAAAGGACTCCAGAAGCTAACGCGACTTTCTAAGACCTCGAGAAGTACCTCACCGGCCCACTGGTGATGGTGGTGCCTCGACCTCTCGGGCCTCTAGTGCTCTACCTGGCCGCCATGTCGCACTCAGCCAGTACGGCACTAGTGGTGGTCCGCGAGGAGCGTGCAACCAAGGGTGTGCGACATGGAGCCACACGCCCGTCCAAGATACCGCGACCTCAGGACGGGGCACGTAAGGCCGCGGCCCAACCATCAGGAGGCGGGGTCCTTGAGGTCACGGCCCCCAAGGCCGATTTGGCCCCTCCCAAGGGCGGGTATCCTGAGGCTACATCACCCCAAGAGGAGCAAGACTCGACAGACACTTCCTCCTTCATCGAGCATCTTGTCTACTTCATCAGCACTGTACTACGTTACGCACGAGTGCATTACCCCATGCCGCAGAAGCTCCTCTTGGCATGCCTCGTCGCCTTCCGAAAGATGCGCCACTACTTCCAAGCCCACCCTATCATGGTTGTCTAAGCCTACCCCCTAGAGAGAGTGCTCCGAAGCCCCAACGCCGTAGGAAGAGTTGGCGAGTGGAACATCAAGTTGCAGGCGTTCGAGCTAGATTTCAGCACCACCCAAGTCATTAAGGGCGCAGCCCTCGTTGACTTTGTGGCTGAATGGACTGACTCGCCAAGTCAAGAAGTGGGCGAGGATCGCTCCCTCGTCCCAGGAGACAAAGCGCTCGATGGTTGGGTCATGTACTTCGATGGTGCGTTCGCGCGCCAAGGTGCGGGGGCTGGAGCCGTGCTCATCTCATCCACCCAAGACAAGATCTACTACGTCATGCAGCTCTGCTTCCAGCACAGCGAGAAGGTATCCAACAACATCGCCGAATTCGAGGGCCTGATTGCCTAGCTCAGGGCTGCGGTAGCCCTAGGGGTCAGGCGCCTTACCATCAGGGAGACTCCCAGCTCCTCATCAACTTCTCCAACAAAGAGTACACGCCAAAGGACAAGCACATGGAGGCATACCTCGAGGAGGTACGTAAAATTGAGAAGCAATTCTTTGGTTTGGAACTGCAGCACGTACCGCGCGGCACGAACACGGAGGTGGACGACATTGCCAAGAGGGCGTCCCGGCACCTCCCCCAGGAGACCGACGTCTTGGAGGAGTGGCTCTGCAGGCCGTCGGCGGTTCCTCCTGTGGCCGAGCCAGCACAGCCTCGGGAGGAGCTACCTGCGGCACCCATCACTTGTGCCCCAGCCTATAGCCCGGCCTCGGGAGCCCGCCTGCTCCTCCCACTCGAGCCTCAGGAGGGGTGCTGGACCAAGGAATTCAAGGCATACATGCTTCAGGGCACCCTGCCGGAGAAGGAAGAAGATGTCGAGCGGGTGGCTCGCCAGGCCACCGCATACTGCATCCAGGACGGCGAGCTCTACCGAAGGCGCCCACACGACGTCTCGCTGCAATGCATCTCCAAGGAGCATGGGTGCGAGTTGTTGTTTGACATTCATGGTGGGGTTTGTGAGCATAACTCTTTATCACACACCCTAGTGGGCAAGACCTTCCGCAACGGGTTCTACTGGCCCATAACGCTCAACGACGCCACCGCATTGGTAAGATCCTGTGAAGCCTATCAGTTCCATGCTAAGCAGATCCATTAGCCTGATCAGGTCCTCCAGACCATCCCGCTCTCGTGGCCATTCGTGGCCGGGGGCTGGTGTCAGGACCCCGACTCAATGCCACATCGATCTAGCATGTAACACCTCATATCACTTTGCGGCCTCACGCACGGTATTCCCACGGGTGTCGCCTTACCTTTGCCCGGGACCGTTTGCGCCTTTTGGCACACGTATATGATAGTGTCGCTACCATCCATATGATAAGGAGCCCGGGCTGACATGGCTAGTCGTAAACCCAAAGTGGCACAGACTTACAGGGACAGGCATCCATGACCCAGCATCGAACGTGTCGGTCATCAGCGAGTGAATCCAGGCTGTAGCAGTGGGCTAGTAGGACTCCGGTGAACCGGGCTGTAGCGGCTAACAGGACTCCGGTATTCATCGCGTGACATTTCCCCGAAGGGACAGACACAGGAACGAAGAAGGACACATGCCGGCCAGCCTAAGTGTTCCGGAGCAGTAGCAAGCTACCATGGCTCAGTAAAACACTAGGAGACATTTCCCGGTAAGAGAGGCTACTAAGGATAAACAACTAGATAGCCAGATCCCACACATACCAAGCATTTCAATAACATACACACAATATGCTCGATATGTGCAAATACAACATGGCATCACGACATGACTCTACAACTCAAGTATTTAATCAATAGGCTCCCAGGAGCGAGATATTACAAACAGGGGTCTCACGACCCAACATTCAGAGCATACAAGTCAAAGCACAAGCGGAAGCTATCATGTCTGAGTACAGACATCTATAAATGAAAAAGGCTGAGAAGCCTGACTATCTATCAGATCCTGCCGAGGGCACAAGATCGTACCTGAGGTAACAAGCTAAACGTCAAAGTCCACGCGGAACTACTAGCGAGACCGAAGTCTCTCTGCAAAAACATAAAATAGGCAAACGTGAGTACAAATGTACCCAGCAAGACTTACATCAGAACTAACTACATATGCATCATTATCAACAAAGGGGTGGTGGGGTTTAACTGCAGCAAGCCAGCTTTGACTCGGTGGCTATCCTAAACTACGACTGCGAGTAACTCTTTTGAGGTGGCGCACACGAGTCCACATATTCACCATATCAATACACCACTATGGATCCGCTCCCGTCTCCCTACGAGAACGCCATCCATAGCACTCACGCTTATCTTGCGTATTTTAGAGTATCCACTTTCACTTGTCTATGAACTGATATAAGCAACCCAGAAGTCCTTTTCCGCGGACACGGCTATTCGAATAGATGATGTTAACCCTGCAGGGGTGTACTTCTTCACACACGCTCTCACCACTTACCGCCGTTTACACGACATGTACTCGGCAACCTTCAAGCGGAAGCCCAACGTGGGTGTCGGCCACGGCCTACCTAAGCACTCGAGTCTCTAGTCCAGGTTTATCGCCGATTCAGGTTCCATCCATGAGGAGATCCGGCCGGAGTTTCGCTCACAGCCCCAAACGATGTGTACAGGGTTCTGTGACACCAAACGGGCGCCCAGTTTACCCGGCCACGTGCCTACAACATCACAGCCCACCCCTACGGTCAGCGCTGCGCACGGCCTCCAGCATACTACAAACACCAGAAACTACTTGCAACTCCTGGACAGAGGACAAGGGTGATCAAGAAGCCGAGAGGGTCCATTGTTTTCGGGCCCAATGCGTGGTAGTAGCTGAATCATGGATCACAAACACAGAACTCAGTTTATGAGGACGACTGCAATGAGACAACCCACCATGTACTCCTACATGGCCTCTCACCGCTACCTTTACCAAATCGTGTTCACACACTTAGCTCACACACAGTAGGACATGTTCACACACCTCTGATTCATCCCCGATGAATCAGACCTGACTCAACTCTAAGCAGTAGCAGGCATGACAAACAAGCATGAATGAGTAGGCACAACAGGGCTCAAACAACTCCTACTCATGCTAGTGGGTTTCATCTATTTACTGTGGCAATGACAGGTCATGCAGAGGATAAAGGGGTTCAGCTACCGCAGCAAGTAACAGATGAATCGGTGTTGTCCTAATGCATTAAAAGAGAGCAGGAGCGAGAGAGTAGGATTGTATCGGAATGAACAAGGGGGTTTTGCTTGCCTGGCACTTCTGAGGATAGCATTGAGTCTTCATCAGTGTCAACGATCACATCATCGGTATCACGTCTATCGAGAGGGGACAAATACCGGCAACACAGAAGGGAACACAATCAATGCAATGCACAATATGATGCATGATCATGACATGGCAAAATGAATGTGTTTTGGGCTAATGCATCTAGCAACAAGTTAAATGGAGTTGGTTTGAACCCTAGGTTCAAATTCAAACTCCACATGTGATTATTTAAATGCCATTTATATGATTTGTGCTAAACAGCAGTTATAAGTTGTTCTAACATGCATGAAAATGGTACAGATGGTTCCTTGAATTTTTCTGATAATTTTTCATATATAATTTATTTAATTTGGAGTTACGGTTGAATTTCTATGAATTTTCGAAGTTTTGGATATTTTCTGAAATAAATAAATCATTTCTGATTTATTTAAAAACTCCAGAAAACATTTACTGCATCACTATGACATCACCCTGACGTCATCAGGTCAACAGGGCGGGTCCAAGTCAAACCTGACGTGTGGGGGCCACACGTCAGTGTCACAGGGCTGCTTAGCTCACTGACAGGTGGGACCAGGTCAACAGCCACGTCAGCTTGGTCAAAGCTGACGTGTGGGCCCATGGTGGTTAGGTTAAGACTTAACAGAAAATGATAAGGATTAAATAAGGGCGTGGGGCCCATACGTCAGCGGCTCTGGGGAGGGTTAGCTGGCCATGATTAGTGCTAATCACGCGGCCACGTCGGCTAGTGACGCCGGCGACCATGGCGACGGCGGGACCTCGCCGGAGTTGCTCGGGATGGCGCTACAGCCCGCGGCTGGTC